>NC_134405.1:237371395-237536395 GCF_038048845.1 Mixophyes fleayi | reverse complement strand
TAACTAAATGCCCCTTGCATGCCCATCAGATCTCTCCATATGCCCCTTACATCCACATCAGCTGCTTTTGTCCCCATTCATGCCGTCTGTATTTCACACACTGTACCCTCCATTATGCTACCATTTGAACCCCTTCATCATGCTTCTGCCCCCCCTGCCCCTGTATCACACACTGTGCCCTCCATTATTCTTCTATTTGCTCCCTTCATCATGCGTCTGTGGTACCCCCTGCCCGTGTATCAGATACTGTGCCCTTTATTATATTCTGATTTCTCTAACTTCATCAAGCTTCTGTTCTGTGCCCCCCCTCGTCCCTATATCATATAGAAAAAAGGGCAAGTCAAAAGAACAGCTGATATTACATTATGGAGCACCACCTTTAATTTTGCTTGCAGAATATATATATATATATATATATATATATATATATATATATATATATATATATATTATATACTTCAGGTGATGAACACATGGACACCTTCTTGTTTTTAATTTGCTTTCATTTTCAGAATGAAACAGAGACTAGCTCCCTAGACATTGGTCTGGTGGAATTACAAAAGAAAATGACAGGTTTCAATAGTTAACCTTCTTCCCACAGCCCTAAATTGATGGACAGATGACACTCCCACCTTGTCTTTAAAAAGGATTACTTTGCAGCTGCTCTGTTTGATTGCAAACACACCCTGTCAACTGGCTGTTAGCTGTGGAAAGACCACTTAAAAGTATGTAAGTTAATTTAAACTCTTTACTATTAGTATGTCACACATATGTCCTCCACTTGTATCTCTTTACAGGCATGGCCAAAAGTATTGAGAATGACACAAGTATTGGTTTTCACAAAGTTTGCTGCTTCAGTATTTTTAGACTTTTTTGTCTGATGTTGCTATGGTATACTGAAGTACTGACAATTATATTAAGTTTATGCAAAGAGTCGATATTTGCAGTGTTGACCTTTCTTTTTGAAGACCTCTGCAATTCACCCTGGCATGCTGTCATTCAACTTCTGGGCCACATACTGACTGATGGCCACCCATTCTTGCCTAATCAATGCATGGAGTTTGTCAGAATTTGGGTTTTTTGTTTATCCATCGGCCTCTTGAGGATTGACCACAAGTTCTCAAAGGGATTAAGGTCTGGGGAGTTTCCTGGCCATGGACCCAAACTTTTGATGTTTAGATCCCGAAGCCACTTAGTTATCACTTATGGCAAGGTGCTCCATCATGCTGGAAAAGGCAATGTTCATCACCAAACTGTTCTTGAATGGTTGGGAGAAGTTGCTCTTGGAGGATGTCTTGGTACCATTCTTTATTCATGGCTGTGTTTTTAGGCAAAATTGTGAGCGAGCCCACTCCCTTGGCTGAAAAGCAACCCCACACATGAATGGTCTCAGGATGCCTTACTGTTGGCATGACACAGGACTGATGGTAACGCTCAAATCTCCTTCTCCGGATAAGCAATTTGTCACAAACACGCTCCCAGCTGCCGTGACTTTGGGGTGTTCCTGCGGAATCACCCCAAACACAGAGCTTTCACACCCCCAGACCCTTCAGCCCCCACCTATTGGAAATGGGCAATAGGACCCCAATGTACTGTTCCACACTGGCCCGCAGGTTTCTAGCTATTCACAAACTAGCAATACCCACACCAGCACCACAGGGTTAACTCTTCACACCTCCAGACTGTTACACAAATATAAAATGCAAGCACACACAGCTTGTTAATCAAATGTATCAACAGATCACACACTGGCAATCCAAGGGTTAACCTGGTTGAGCAATCTCTTCTTTTAATAGACTAATGGATTTGTTAGAGTATCAAGGACGCAACTTATTAAATTATAGATTTAATATACAAAAATACAGGGCATTCAGATATAAAGAAAAATAATTAATAAACAATTAATAGACTGACATAATAAGCAAAAACAGTTTAAAATAAAAAGGGATAACAGTACAGAGCATAACTCACTTATAATCTGTGTGCCTGGGGCAGACAGAGAGGATGGACAGTCCTTCAATTAGATTGATTCCCCAAGAAGCTGACAGGACAGCATTGTGGGGTAGTGGTTAGCACTTCTGCCTTACAGCACTGAGGTCATACGTTCAATTCCCGACCATGGCCTTATCTGTGAGGAGTTTGTATGTTTTCCCCGTGTTTACGTGGGTTTCCTCCGGGAGCTCCTGTTTCCTCCCAGACTCCAAAAACACACTAGTAAGTTAATTGGCTGCTATTAAATTGACCTTAGTCTCTCTGTCTGTCTCTGTCTGTGTGTATGTGTTAGGGAATTTAGACTGTAAGCTCCAATGGGGCAGGGACTGATGTGAGTGCTGCGGAATTAGTGCTGCGGAATTAGTGGTGCTATATAAATAAATAATGATGATAATGATAAGCATTTTTCCAGATGCCCCAAACATCTGAAAGGGGATTCATCAGAGAGACTTTACCCCAGTCCTTAGTAGTCCAATCCCTGTACCTTTTGCAAAATATCAGTCAGTCCCTGATGTTTTTCCTGGGGAGAAGTGGCTTCTTCGCTTTCTTGACACCAGGCCAACCTCCAAAAGTCTTCGTCTCACTGTGCGTGTAGATGCACTCACCCCTGCCTGCTACCATTGCTGAACAAGCTTTGCACTGGTGTTGTCCCGATCCCACAGCTGAATCAACTTTAGGAGATGGTCCTGGTGCATGCTGGACATTCTTGGGTGCCCTGAAGCCTTCTTCACAACTATTGAACCTCTCTCTTTTAAGATCTTGATGATCCGATAAATGGTTTGTGCAGTCTTACTAGCAGCAGTATCCTTGACTGTGAAGCCATTTCTGTGTAAAGCAATGATGATTCCACATGTTTCCTTGCAGATAACCATGGTTAACAGAGGAAGAACAATGAATTAAAACACCATCCTCCTTTTAAAGCTTCTAGTCTGTTATGCTAACTCAATCAGCATGGCAGAGTGATCTCCAGCCTTGTCCTTGTCGACACTGTCACTTGTGTTAATGGGGGAATCACTGACCTGATGTTGGCTGGTTCTTTTGTGGCAGAGCTGAAATGCAGTGAATTTTTTTTTTTATGGATAAAGTTCATTGTCATGGCAAAAAGGGACTTTGAAATTAATTACAATTCATTTGATCACTCTTCATGACATTCTGGAGTATATGCAAATTGCCATCATAAAAACTGAGGCAGCAGACTTTGTGAAAAATAATATTTGTGTCATTCTCAAAACTTTTGCCCATGATTGTAACTTAGATGCACAAGAGTAGAAAAGTGTATCTCTGTTTGCAACATTTTTCGTCAGATTGCCAGCTAAAAACCTATTTCCTTTTTTAGAAGCCTGTGGCACAGCACTCCCTTTGTCACTATATATATATATATATATATATATATATATATATATATATATATATATATATATATATATATATATATATATATATTAAAATAACTTTGCAATGTAAGTTTGTTTTTCAAAGAAATCAATGATATAGCATATGAAAGAAGAGGGCATTTTTTTCAGTGAATTATAATTATGTATGCTAGAAAATACAATACACTAGAATTAATATAGATATTGTTCCTTGTATGCAATGTCCTAAATACAATTTTAATAGTATTGTGCACCTCAGTAAAATGTCTATAGCATACTTTCCAACTTTGGCAAGAGGTACTCCTTGAGATCGAGGAGAGGTGGGCATGTTGGGGGTGGGGCCTAGTGGGTTGCGTTATTTAGCCCCATCCATCACAATTTCTGTCCAATTACAGGAGGAGGTGGGGCCTCGATGATGCGTGAATCGTGACATAAACCCCACCCACCACCATTTTAATATAGAGGTATTTAGTAACCGGGAGGTTGCCCTGCTCTCCCAGGAGTCCGGGTGGGCTCCCAGAAATTTGCAAGTCTCCCGTAAATTCCTGGAGAGTAGGCCAATATGGACTCTATAGCAAAATTTAAAAGCACAAACAAGCATAGCATAATAGCTACAATGTGGGACTTGGGGTGAGTTAAGGATTTTTATTGCCCTTTTTTTAAGCAATTTTATAATAAAACACCCTACGCATGGTTGCACTACCTGAATCATACATTGTTGTCGCATACTAAGCATTCACAGTATATTTGTTGAAGACAGCTCAGCAATGTAGTGTAGTATCACAAGTCAAAAAACTAGTTCATAAGATCATTTGCTCTTGTAAATCCAGTGACTCAAATCCTGTTTAAAATGAGGTGTCATTGGGTGACTGACACAATGTTGGAGGAGAGCAGTCCAAACACAACACTGCCTGGTTTAAGTGAAAAGTTTCCCTTGGCAACCAGGGGAGCCATAATCAGACCCAGAGTTGCTAGAAACTAGGGGGTATATTTATTAAACTGCAGGTTTGAAAAAGTGGAAACGTTGCCTATAGCAACCAATCTAGCTGTCATTTTGTAGAATGTACTAAATAAATGATAACTATAGTCTGATTGGTTGCTATAGGCAACATCTCCACTTTTCAAACCCACAGTTTATTAAATATACCCCTAGGTATGCACTCTATTAGATAAATGGACTATTAGGGATTAACCAAATTGAAATGGGAACACTTAGTACAAGTTAAAACATGCTTCGAAATGTTGCTTATTTCAGCTTAACATAAAACGTTCCATAGAGTGATAAAATGTTACTTATATGTATACATTATCACAATTCATTATTAATGCAAATCCTTAAGCCACAGCTGGGCTATGGTCTATTTTAGTACAAATCATGTTGTTATATGGCTCACACTTCCAGGAACAACAGTCAATTCATAAAGGAGCATCAATCATCTATAATATATGCCGTCATCTTTTGTCAGCTGATCACCTATGCAGATAGTGTCATCTCATTTGTGTTATATATGAAATATAAAAAGCATCTCTCACTGCAGGATACTACATGAAAGTATAACAGCGGAATATCATACTTGCCAACTCTCCCGGAATGTCCGGGAGACTCCCGCATTTTGTGAGAGTCTCCCGGACTCCCGGGCGAGTGTGGCAATCTCCCGAATTCTGCCCACTTCACTAGGAAGTGCCCCACTTCCTAGTGAAGTGGGCAGAATTAGATCCCAAACGCCGCGATTCCCGGTGAATCGCGGCGTTTGGCCCCGCCCCCGCTGTCAAATGACGCAATTTGCGTCATGACGTCACAGGGGGCGGGGCCGAAATGACGCGATTTCGGCCACCCCGCCCCTTCACGCCCCCCTCCACTGGCTGGCTCCCGGAAGGGAGCTGAAGAAAGTAGGTAAGTATGCGGAATATGTATGCCTACTCATACTGCACATATATAAATTATGGTAAAAACTAGATAATAAACAAAATCACAGGGGGGGATCACATGATACCAAAATCTCCATGTACTTAGAAATGTATCTTCAGAATTATCAAAGGCAAGTAATACCTGACAAGCCTATTGGCAGCACTGAAAATTGGCCTCAGAATGATTCTTTATTATAGAGTATCTGTAGCTAAACCTCTGTCACTAAAAAGTGATATGTGCCATATTGTTCCTTGGATAATGGGCCTTGTTGCCTTGTAAAATGGTGATTATGCTTTATGAACTATAGATCTGTAATATTACTGGGCACTTGAAAGATACTGTCTACTTTGTGATGATCAACTACCAAAGTCTAGAATTTATGATTTTATTTCCTTGGGTAATGCACCGGGCTTGCTATTTCTTCTTCTCAGGTTAAGAATGATTTTAGGTTGCAAAGGCACAAGGTTTTTCAACCAGTACTTCAATTCTGACTATGCCCTTAAGCCAGTACCTGCAACATAAAAAGGATTTTTTTTAAAAAATGTGTATTTATTGTCTGTCTTTGTAGAAATGCTAAAGCTTTTGTCACTTGAAATATCAGTTTTTTCATACTTGAATTTAGTTTATATTTGAAAGTCTTTTGGCTGCAAACCTGGTGTTTGTTTGCTTATTTCTCTGTTGATCGGTTTCTTTTCATTTTTGCTTTCAACGTCGCATTGAAATATTTTTTTTTCCTTTAATAAATTAGGTGTATTGCTTTTCAGTCAATATTTCATGGCAAATGAAATAAATAAAAGTGTTTGAAGATTGTGATCATGAATAGTAACATTAGATATACAATATATATTTTAGATATTATACCAGAACTGAGGATAGCTGCAACCACAATAGTGTAACAATGGGCTAGATTTACTAAGCTGCGGGTTTAAAAAAGTGAGGATGTTGCCTATAGCAACCAATCAGATTCTAGCTGTCATTTTGTAGAAAGTACTAAATAAATGAAAGCTTGAATCTGATTGGTTGCTATAGGCAACATCCCCACTTTTTCAAACCCGCAGCTTAGTAAATCTAGCCCAATGTGTTCAACGCAAAGCTGTGCTATTTTGTAAAGAAATGCAGAATATAGGGCAAGAACCCACAATTTATGTAGTATATATTGGGCAGGAAAATGCTAATGTTTTGAAATTCAGGTAATACCAGGCACTGAAAAACAGCAAGCCTCCCATCTTACTGTACAAAATAAATTGTCTTTTTAGATGTAATTGGGACTGCATCACTTAAACAGGGACTGTTGGTGGGTGTAGATTAACCATTTTGCTACCATAGGTCTGTGCCACATTAATACTTCAATTGTCTTTGAAATTATCACACTGCATTAGTATAGCAGTAAACAACTTTTTTATTTTTGTACTATATCCAAGTTATTGAGCTTTCTTTTGGTATCACAGTGGAGTAAAATTCTTCTTAAGTGCTTTTTTAATATATGGGCATATGAGGAAACACAGTAAAAATGTTTCAGAAAAAAAATAACTATTTGTGATTCTTCCCTTAGCTACTTTCACAAAATTAATTTAACCAACCCATGAGATGTACTCTGTATTGTATTCCGCATCTTGTAACATTAACAGTGATATGAATCCAGGGCCATCTTAACAACATTATGGGCCCCCGGGAAAAGCAGTGCACCGGGTCCTATATATTTATATGTGTGTGTGTGTGTGTATAAAAAAGGTGATTGTATATCTATATCTATCTATCTGCTATATATATATATATATATATATATATATATATATATATATATACACACATATACATACACATAGATACATATCACTTTTTTTTCAAATCCCCCTTAACTTATCTTTCAATCACTCTGTTTTTCGAGTCGAATCCTCTTCTGTTCTTCGTCGCTGTTCTGCACTCCTCTGTGCCATGATGGCAGTGAATATTGAGCATGATGATGTCCAGAGGGGACCAGGGAGGGAGCCGGATCGCCACCTGATAAGTTTTCTTTTGTGGGCCCATCATTCCCAGTCGGAAAGATGGCCCTGTATGTATCCACACCCACAACAATGTGTGAGAGCACATGAACTGCTAAACAATATGGACTTTGTAAGAGAGAATAAAGTCGCTCAACTACATGCATCTGCCATTCATCAAGCACGCAATAAGTTTAAAAAAAAGATTATCTGCCCTATCAACTGTATCTAAGAGACACAATTACCACACTAACAAATATCACGTCCCAAATAAAAAACATTAGGCAGCAAAAGAAATTTTAATTTATCACTGGTTAAGTGAAATCGATAATGCAATCACAGGCAGTGACATGGCTACTAGATCTCAATAACCTACAACAATACAAAAAAGTTAAAATTTCAAAAAATACAAGCCATACATTGGGGAATATGCATCAATAAGATGCGGCACCAGCAAATATGCATCACTGCAAATCGCATTGATGCATATTTATGTACCCCTGAAATGCATCATCCCGGGGTTACTCTGAGAGTCCCGGCAAAGTGACCCCTGTGATGCAATTACTGTTATTTGCTTACCGGCAGCTTAGCGCTGCCAGTGAAAGCAGGAAGTGCTTTGAGCAAGCGCGCAGCACTTCCACTGTATCGGATTCTGCGAAGCCAAAGAGGTGTCCGCAGAATCCCATAGAAAAAGACAGGCAACGCCATTCTGAGATGGCGTTATCTGTCTGCACAATGCAATGCTTATCAAAGCTTCATGCATTGCATAACAACGTAGTCCCCATATTAATCTATGGTGACTGCAATACTGCATGGTATTTGCCTAAACTGAGGAGATTTCTGTGAAATATCCTGTTAGGCAGTTAATGCATGGCAACTATACTTAAAAAATGCTAACAGCCGCCGTTTCTGCATCTTTTAAGTGCCAAATTAGCTTGATGCATAGACCATACTCTCTCATAGTGACATGGATAATGTAGCAATGATCAAGTGGCTCAGTCACGATCACCAGGGAACAAGGCTTGGAATGTTTGCCTGGATCCAACATATCAAAACTCATCATAGTCTCTTCTAAAAGAAACATTTAAGACCTAACACAGCAAATGTCAAATGTACATCTAGTTGTGCTGTCTTTGCTGACAGTGATGGGGATGATAATAAAGTACATGTTCTATATTCTATGACTAAAGCTACACCTGATGGCAATTGTGAAGTGCAAATTCAATGTTCTCAGTCATTATCATGTGTATAATAATTTGTCACACATCACTGCTGAAAATATTTGACAAAGGTAAAGAGCAGATCATGACACAACCTAAAGCTCTCTTAATTATGCACACTTAGGAAAAAGGGTAAATTAAGAAATGATGCCTTTTGGATCTGCATCATTTTGGGAAATAATGGCTTGTGCAGAGCTGTGATGGCAATTACCTAGTGGTTATTATTTTTTTCAAGATAAGTTGTTCCGGCTTTATGCACGCATATTATTACAGACAAGAGAGGTCACTCTATAAATCTATTTGCACTCTGGTCCATGTCACAACATATATGTGGTTGAGTGAATATAGTCAGGATCAAGATATGTCTTTCACTGCTCACTAGGTAATTCTAGAGTATCCAAAATATCGTGAAACCACATAATCACCAATACCATTGTCAACTTGGAATCTTTAAATTAAAAGTGAGCAAGAGAAATATTTGCAAATCTGCCTTATGTTTTCTCAGTTTGAACCAAACATCACACACAGCTAACAAAATCCTTGGCTACCCTTAATATGTGCTTAACCTTATTGTACAGAAATGCTTGCCCATTTACCATGATACTGAATGCATATTTGAAATGTCAAGGATGTTCTGTGCAAGAAATACTGTAAATATATGTTAGAAAGATGGAACAATTTGTCAACACATCAGCTTGTATGTGAACTAGATGGAATTCTACCATGACTATACTTGCTGACTCTGTGAGAAGAGAAAAGCCTTTAATGATCATGACATGTTACATCCCATATTTGTGTAAAATGTTTTTGTCCACCAAGGAAATGGTAATGTATGAAGTACATTTGTTATCATAACATTGATATAAGGGATGATTTTGTGATAAGCAACATTTTACCCATTCTCTTTTTGTTAGAGCAGACATTAATGTGTATGAAGCAGGAGACTGAGGATGATCACTGCTACAAGCTGTTGCACTCTCCAAACCAAAGCCACTGTAAACTGGCTAATGACGATGATGATGAAGATGGTGCTGCTCAGATAAATATTATTGGTGGGAATCTGATTATTGACATTATTCGCCCCCCACATAAAATCCCTTGCCCAAGCCTGTCGCTTCCAGCTACGCAACATTGCCCGCATCCGGCCCTTCCTCTCCCAAGATGCCACCAAAACTATCATCCACGCCCTCATCATCTCCCGCCTTGATTATTGCAACCTCCTTCTTACTGGCCTTCCCCATTCCCATCTCGCCCCCCTCCGCTCTATACTCAATGCAAGACTCATCTTCCTTTCTCGCCGCTCCTTGTCTGCCTCTCCTCTCTGCCTTGCCCTACACTGGCTCCCCATTCCTTACAGAATCCTTTTCAAACTCCTGACCGTCACTTACAAGGCTCTCCAGTCTACTGCCCCCTATATCTCTAATCTCCTCTCCATTCACAACACTGCCCGCTCCCTACGCTTGGCCAATGACCGTCGCCTCGCCTCCACTCTGATCACCTCTTCCTACTCCAGAATCCAAGACTTCTCCCGGGCTGCCCCCCTTCACTGGAACAACCTCCCTCGCTTCATCTGTCTTTCTCCCAATCTGTCCTCCTTCAAGAGGGTACTTAAAACTTACCTGTTCCAAAAGGCCTACCAACCTTCCACCTAACCCCCTCATCTCCTCCGCCTGTTCTCCCCCTCTCTCCTCCCAGCGCCCCTGTTCTCTCCTCACTTACTTCAACTTGCTCCCTGTGTGCCTGAGTTCTGTCTACCCTCCCTTAGGATGTAAGCTCATTTGAGCAAGGCCCTCTTCCCTTTGTTCTCCATACCAGTTCTTCTGCTCCGTCTTTACTGCATTAGCCTGCCTGGAGTCTCTGAAGTTTTGGTATTTTTTTGTTTACTGTTTGTAATGTTTCACCTTGTTTAGTCTACTGTTTGTGCTGTGTACGGCGCTGCAGAACTCTTATGGCGCCTAATAAATAAAGGATAATAATAATAATAATTGCCAAGAATGAAACAGACAGAAGCAGCTCTGGCACTCAGTATAGTAAAATACCTTCAAACTGAAAAGCATATAGAAATGATCAAGAAAAAAGATGATTATTTAACCACAACTCCGCTGGATCAATGCTGCAAGCATAGAATGGGGGGCATTTTTTTGCCACATCGGAAAGAGAGACTGTACTCTTGCATTGCCAAGAAACGCTTAGGGTATATTAACTAAACTGCGGGTTTGGAAAAGTAGAGATGTTGTCTATAGCAACCAATTAGATTATAGTTATTTATTTAGTACATTCTACAAAATGACAGCTAGAATCTGATTGGTTGCTATAGGCAACATCTCCACCTTTTCAAACCCGCAGTTTAGTAAATATACCCCTTAGTCTCAAGTCATACATAGAACAAGTAAAGGAAATTTGTTAAAGCAAAAATGTATCAGTGTGTTTACAACAATCTAATCAATGTACCAAGTCAATTCACCAAACTGTCACAATACTGCCTCCAAAGGAAAAGAAAACACCTCTGAAAAGAAGTCCACAAAAAACTATATTTGTGGGAGTGATACAGTTTTTTGTAAAACAAGATGAAGATCCACCTACTTCTGCAATGTATGAAAAAACATTGATTGAAACATACATAAATTGCCCTATTATAGTTTCACTATTAGCTTCACCTGGTTGTTATACTCAAAGGGGGGTATTCAATTGTTAGCAAGATCCCCAGAAAACGAGCGCTCGAAAAATATTAGCGTTAATATTTTTCGAGCGCTCGTTTTTCCGGGGATCTCGCTAACATTTGAATACCCCCCAAATACTTGTAATAAGCTTCAAAAGTGGTCATAATCATTCAAATATGCAAAAGAGACTTTTTCCTGCCCATGTTGTAATATCTGAACATGCGTACAGTGCTGGTGGGAAAGAATTTTGCTCAGTTATCGTCTAAAAATGGGGAAATTCTCACATTCATAACAATTCATCAAGAATGCATAATCCCTAAATTCAACTTATTGCCCAAAAAAAGAACTTGAGGACTATATAACACTTTCCTGTGCAATTAATTGTTACATGGAGCTCCTGATTTTTTTACGAACACCAGCAAGATACCCTTCCTCTCCGTCACTCTCAGCACAGGTCACAATCTCTGTAGGACAAGCAGGTGTGTGTCCACAGAACGGTGCTTGTAGGTTGCTCTTTCTGTAACTATGGAAACTTGTAATTTTTGTCTTTTTTTCTCATTATAAAAACGTGTATTTTCATTGCAAGATGCTAATAAAAACTAACAAATTATATTACAAAAATGGAAAGGATGCATGAGCATGATTGTTTATTTCAATTCAGTAGACCATGACCATTATATATGTATATCTAAAAATGTTTGAACACGGCTTACGGATTTAAAAGATATTTGCTCGGTGAGTGCACAGAAGAACATTTGGGCAACTTGCAGGAATATACACATTAAACTTGTTCTAAGGGATATTTATCAGACTAACATTGATTTTGGGATGTAATTTTTAGAAACACAGATTACACCCTGCTGCTTCAGTTTTTAAAATTAAAAAAACACTAACAAACTTTATAAGCCAGTAATCTATTTGTTTAACTCAGAAAACAAACTATAAACCAGCGGTTCCCAAAGCTCCCTGGGGTGCCGCGGCGCTGTCACAGGGGTGCCGCGGCCGCCTTTGCAAAAAAAAAAAAGAAAAAAAAAGAACTTACCAATTCAGCGCCGGATCCTCCTCCTCACTGTTCTCACTGACTGTCGGGCATGACGTCATCAGGTCCGACAGTGTCAGTGAGGAGCAACAGCAAGAGGACATCAGGAAAGAAGACAGCAGAAAATGAGGAAAGAAGGTAAGTAAAGGGACAGAGTGTAAGATGCTGAAGGGGTGGTCACAGAGTGAGATGCTGAAGGGGGGGGTCACAGAGTGAGATGCTGAATTGGGGACAGAGTGAGATGCTGAAGGGGGGACAGAGTGTGTGATGCACAAGGGGAGGGGACAGAGTGTGAGATGCTCAAGGGGAGGAACAGAGTTTGAGATGCTCAAGGGGGGGCAGAGTGTGAGATGCTCAAGGGGGGCACAGAGTGTGAGATGCACAAGGAGGGGACAGAGTGTAAGATGCTCAAGGGGGTGGCAGAGTGTGAGATGCTCAAGGGGGGGGGACAGTGTGTGAGATGCTCAAGGGGGACAGAGTGTGGACAGAGTGAGATGATGAAGGGGTGAACAGAGTGTGAGATGATGAAGATGGGGACCAGTGTGTAAGATGCTCAAGGGGGACAGAGTGTGAGCTGATGAAGAAGGGGACACAGTGATTTGATGAAGGGGATACGGAGTGATATGGCGATGGGCCAAAATGTGATGGTGAAGGGGCCTAAATACATCTTACGTTATTTTGAAACAACTACTTAAAAAACGGGACTACCCGGTAACTATTTTGGCTTAGGGGTGCCTTGGAAAAATTATGGTGACCCTACGGGTGCCTCGAACTGAGAAAGTTTGGGAACCACTGCTATAAACTGTTAAATGCTAATCTGTTTTGTTTCACTTTTTTAAAAATAACACAAACCAAACTCTAAACTTTATAAAACAGTAAAATGTAATCTACTTTTTAAAACACCCTTCCAAATGAAACTATAAAAAACAAAATTAACATAAAATACACACAGACACACAAAAAGAGTTGAGATTAAATCAGTATTGCTCTGAACTGAATCTCCCTCTGCTGCCTCCAGGGCCAGATTAAGGGTCACATGGGCCTGGGGCTGAAAATTATAAAGGCCCTGTTGTGAGAAGTGTCGTCCCACCGGAGGTGTGGCCAGTGGTGTGTAGGTGTGGCCAGATGTGTGTGGGGACGTAGCTAGAACCATGGAGGGCATAGCTTGCCTTTCCCTTCAGCCACCTACATCTTACTCCTATCCTCCCTTATATAAAGAGTGCACCACTAACTGGTTCACACAACATGTATGTAAACTGAAGAGTAGAAATACATCCCAGGTGTTCCTCATGCTGGGACAAGATTTTGGCTAATCAAGATAGAACCCTTAAATCAGGACTATCCTGATGGAATCAGGACTATCCTGATGGAATCGGGACAGTTGAGGGGTAAAGGTATGTTATTTTATTGACCGTTGAAGACAAAAATACAAACAGTGGTTGATTTTTTTTTTTTTAATAAAGTGCTTTTTTTTTATCAATAATGTTTATTGAAGTTTTTGCAAAATATTTGGGGTACAGAAAAAAAAGGAGGGGAATCAACAAGGGGGGATACAGGGGGGAACCCCCTCGCAGACAACAAGGGGTGTTGCTCAATGAGTATTACAACAAATATAAATCCAAACATTCTGAAAATAGAAAACACACAATAAAGCAAAAAAAACATTGCAATGCACATCATAGAAACATAAAACGTCCAAAAGATGCCGGAGGGGAACCACTAATCCTCCCAGGGGGAATCAGGTAAAGCCAGGAGTGAGTGGGTGGGAGAGGAGGAAGATGACCCTCTATTTGCACCCGATCCCTCTGTAACGTATACATGCCACTTGAACCACTTCATGATAGAGGCCGAAGCAGAAGTGAAGTATAGTATGTCTATCATCTTCATTTCAAAGCTGTACTGTATTTTAGAAATAGTTTGAGCCAGCGTAGGGGATTTATAAAGTGCTTTAACAGAAACATACATGAAAAATGCTCATTTTCAGGTGTTTAGCATTGAACAAAGTACAGAGTGCTGAAAACTTAATTAAAAATTAATAAAAAAATTAACTTGAATCTAAGTATAAATATATATAAAAACACTGTCTATTGTATGTATCTATATTGATCACACGCTTTCTTTCTGCAAACAATCTATTGGATCCTCTTCAGTCAGGCTTTCGCTCTCAAAACTCCCCAGTGACTGCCCTGACCAAGGTTGTCAATGATTTGATCACAGCTAAAACTAAAGGCCATTACTCTCTTCTAGTTCTCCTTGATCGCTCTGCTGCATTTGACACTGTTGACCACTCTCTCCTCATACAAATGCTACAATCCCTAGGTCTTCAAGACACTGTCCTATCCTGGTTCTCATCCTACCTAGCTAATCACTCTTTCAGTGTTAATTTCTCTGGATCCACCACTGCTCCGCTTCCTTTATCATTTGGAGTACCACAAGGCTCGGTCCTAGGTCCTCTGCTATTTTCTATTTACACTGCTTTTCTTGGATTTTAGTATAATCTCTATGCAGATGATACACAAATGTATCTATCCTCTCCTGATCTCTCACCATCTGTGTCTCACGCTACTGACTGTCTCTCTTTGATGTCCTCTCACCAGCTCAAACTCAATCTTTACTGCAAAACTAATTCATGCACTCATCATCTACTATCACATCTTTCCCCTCCCTTTAGATTGTTCGCTCCTTTGAGCAGGGCTCTCCTACCTTCTGTTTCCATCACTTTTAACTGCGCTCTCCAGCTACTCAGCTCACCTCCTCTCAGTCCCTCTGCCCCCTGTCTCCTCTCGCTTCTCTCCACTCCCCTCAGTGACTCTCAACCTGTCATCTGTGCCCACCCTCTTGGGCCATAGTTACCTGCCTATACTCACTTTTCCCCTCCCTCCCTCTCTTTCATGCTGTGCCTGAGCCCCCAGAGTTATAGTGCTTACTGTTACTTGTACTGTGCTGTTTCACCTTGTACTGTGCCATTGTTTGTCCTTGTACGGCGCTACGGATACTTTGTGGCACCCTATAAATAAAAATTAATAATAATAATAACAACATCTCGCAATTCCCTCCTTACTGGTCTTTCCAAAATCAGACTCACACCCCTACAATCTATTTTGGACGGAGCGGCTAGATTGATTTTCCTTGCAAATCGTCCTTCCTCTACTAAACCACTCTCAGTCTCTACATTGGTTGCCTGTATATCAACGAATCCAATATAAAATTCTTCTACTAACATACAAGGCCATCAACAAAATTTTACGGAAAATAGATCTCCTAACACGACACCTCCATTCTGCACAAGATCTACGTCTCTCTTCCACTCTCATCACACCCTCCCATTCCCAGTTACAGGACTTTTTTGTGCTGCATCCACTTTGTGAAATTCCCTCCCTCACATAAGACTTTCCTGTATTCTTCAAACCTACAAGCGCTTCCTCAAAACCCACCTCTTCAGACAACCTTATAATATTCCTCAACTACCCTCTTTATCTTTCTAGGTTACCATATTACCACCCTCTACACAGCTAACACAAGACGAAAAACCTCTGACCAACACGGTTGTGTGACTGATCATACAGCCCACTAATTAATTTTTACCTCTGCATTCTAGCGGGACCAAAATGATGGAGCACTTACCCTTGGGTATCAAATTCCCATTGTTCTACAGATTGTAAGCTTGGGAGCAGAGCCCTCTTACCTCTCTGTCTGTATGTATTAACCAGTATTGTTTTATTACTGTTTGTTCCCAATTTTAAAGCGCTACGGAATATGCTGGCGCTATATAATGTTGATGATGATATACATATATATAAATATATGCAAATATTTGCAAACATTGCAGACCAATCACCAGAATAGAGAAAAAATGTGATCTAAGTGCCTTTTACTGTGGAATGATTGTTGGTGCCATTATGGGTTGTTTCAGTACCTCAGAAACTGCTGATCTCTTGAGATCTTGGGATTGTTATACACAACAGTCTCTACAGTTTACAGAAAATGATGCTCAAAACCAATACCATCCAGTGAGCGGCAGTTCTGTGGGTGGAAACACCTTGTTAATGAGAGATATCAGAAGAAAATGGCCATCCTGGTTCCAACTGATAGGAAGGCGACAGTAATTCAATTAACCATGGGTGGTATGCAGAAGAGCATCTCTGAATTCACAGCACATCCAACCTTAAAGTGGATGTGCTACAGCAGCAGAAGACCACACAGCATCCTTGTGGTGACCGCCAAACAATGCACAGCACCCTTGTGACCGCCACACAATACACAGCACTTTTGTGACCGCCATACAACACATAGCACCCTAGTCTCAGCCACACAATACAGAGGGCAATCTTGTGACTGCCAAACAATACATAGGGCAGACATGAGACCGACACCCAATACAGAGAGCAAAATATGATTTTTATTGATACAAACAAACTGTGCAGTTAATGTGTAAGAATGTGATTATCAGTTGTTGGTCATTTTCATACCTCCTAACACCTCAAATGGCAAAGTGGAATGTATAAGATTTGTTATATATAACTACTCTTCAAGTGTCCATACATATGAGCAGACTTTAAAATACAAATAGTCAAACACAGTTAACTGTCGGTGGCACCAGGGCAGAAGAGAAAAAGGAAGGGTTTCTATTCCGCTCTAAGGTAAGGTAACCTCAATAGGTATAGCTCATAGAGCATATAGTATGAGGGGGTGCTCTCTAAGCTAAATATATCTAAACAAAAAGGGAGTACAGATGATGATAAACATCACTTGAAAAATGATAGTATACGAGGCACTCCCGTCCAAAAATGTAAAAACAATTTTATTAATTAAAAATAAGTAAATAACCAGGTATCAACAAAATCGGCGAATTAAAAAAAGCAGTATAGAGATAAAGATTGAAATGAAAGTGTTAAAGAATTAAAAAGTGAACTAGACATCTAGGGAAAGCCGGTCACAGAAATTTCTATTATTGTCAATACTTCCTATATGTGGGAGTGATTGCACATAACAAATTCAATGATATTGGTCTTATATTGCAATCAATTAGTTTTAATTTTCAATTAATAAGACCAATTTCTAGAGATTAATTAGTTATATCTCCCCATATATATCTCTAATGTGCTTATTCTGAAGCTTAAACCATATTAAAGATAATAACTTATGAAAAGTACAGCAATTGCTATGAATGTCTATTGGGCTAAGGGAGAGTGTGTGATATCCCCATAGAGTATTGAATACTATAGACATGTACATGGGAAAAATAAATCTCCTTATAATGGTATGCGCTTTTACAGCTTTTATTGCACTCTACATATTAGCCGATAATCTATTAAATGTGGGTGATATATGTGAAACACTCATAATTATATCTAGAGCCACAGATGAAAGAAAACTGGTGCTATAAAGGGAAAATCCCCTAACAATAGCTAAACGCTCAAATTGTGATTCATCAAATATCTTATAGTCCTTGCGTTCCTGTCATTAGCCCTTAAAGGTTACACCATAATGTGTATTCAAATGATGTAGACATTCTAGCTGCTGATAAGTGCATAAGTATTATGCCCTGGTGGTACCAGGGCATAATCTCCATTGAAAAAGTTGGCAATTTTGTTGTAAAATAAGGAACTGATCCCTATGTTAATACTCACGGGCCATTGACACATGCATATTATATTTTCACATATCCCCTGTTGATACCCCCTGTTCTCACATATCCCGTTAAAAATAAATTCCTAAATTCCTACTTGTCGTGTTGAATGCCGCTGACCTTCATCTGGACTTGGTGGAAGTTGGTACAACATGAGTCACACGCAGCATCTGTAGATGCAGGCCCCACCCCACTCAGCAATAGGCAACCTCGCGATTGGCTGCCTGTTGTTTTCCAATGGAAGGACTGCCCCCTGGGAATAAGAGAAGCCCTTACCACCCTCCCCATGCCAGGTGCCCTCACAACATTTTTTTTTACTCTTGGCTGGTCTGGGCCTATTTCTATGGAGGGGCCTTGGGCTGCAGCCCCATCAGACCCAATGTTAATCTGGCCTTGGCTGCCTCCAGACCCTGTAACAGGGACTTTTAAAGAGCAGGATAGGCAGCAGTGCGTCTAGCCTGACAACAGTGAAGGGACTCAGGTGGTACTCTAGACAGACTGTTTCAGCAGGAGTATCATCATCATTTATTTATATAGTGCCAGCATATTCTGTAGCGCTTTACAACTGGGAGTATGGGACAGCAGCAAACACTCTTCTAAGGCACTGGTTGACATCCAACATATTCTATAGCTGGTAGACATCTGCATGATATGTTTCTATACCTATGCCTCCACAGATGTAGAACACACAACAATTAATAGAGTAGCATAAACAATCACACTGACCATCAGGGAGAAATTATCGACGTAGGTAATAAGACCAAAGCAGTGCCTTCAAATGTGTCCTGCTCACTTAAAGACACCCTTTGGTAACAGACACAACAAACAGTCAGGTACAAATAAATACCTAATGCTATTTACCATGTCATTAGAATGGAATGGAAATCTACTAGTACTGACTACTAATTTGCCATGGTTCCACAAATTTAAGTTGTACACATGGGGCAAAATCCACAGATCCCAAATCACTGGCAGAGGCTCTTGCAGTAAACTGTGTGCATTTGCACCTTCCTTTGGCAGTGCAACATACTGCTTAAGCCAGAGACAACTATGGACAGGACTCTAGGCTACCCACATTTGAGCCTAAACAACTGTGGCATTGGATGAATACTGGAAATCAGACAATGGATTTATGGTGACCACGCAGAGGTATCAGTTTATAGTTGGCATCTTCTCTAATGTCCAGGCATGATGTAGCAGTGGAAATAGCAGAAGGGAGAGAATCCTCCTATGAAACAGCCAAAATTGTAGAAACACCCAAAATCAAGCTAACACTGCTAAAGTTGTCTCTACCAGATGAAACATGGGTAAATCTGCAGTGACTGATCCATCCAGATATCTCACACACAATGTGTCACGGGCACTAGGAGTCTTTGCCCAGGATATCACCAGATGATGTACTTACCAGAGTAATATAGCTGGTACTATGGTTCTCTGGTAGCAGGGTGACAACGGAACAGGAGAATCAGCAGATGGTGAGAGAATGCTCAAAGAAAGTCTATGACTAGCAGCAACTGGTAATGAGTAGATGAATGTACACGAGGAACCAGATGGACAAGTAAACGTGAGGAGAGTCAGTGGTCTGCGTACAGCAAGTTGTACCACTGCTATATATATGTGAGAAGGGGCACGAGGAGATGAATGTAATGCAGAGGATACACGGGGCACATGGAACTTGATCCCCACGATGATATCCAAAATACAATAATAACTGACAAGCACTGCTTGAAGTATACAAAGTCACTAGAGCGATCCAGGTAATAGGACACAAAGTCAATAGTCACAATAGCTTCAGTAGATAGAAGACTCTGGAGAAGAACACAACACAGTCCAGACGGATATGCAATACAAAAGCAAAGTCAATGGAAGGTATGCATACCGCGGTTCAGGAGAGCAGGCTGTCAGTGAGACGTGCAGGGATACCTGAACGGCTGAACGGCGGCAGGAGGAGAGACCACCGGAGGATGGAAGCGGTAATCAGGTTGGTGCAGCGCACTGCAGGTAACCAGTATCAACGGAGCAATACTCAAGAAGCAGTAGTAAGTAAAACTGGAAACATGATGAACACGGGAGAGTTGAGGCTGTCTGTTATCCGGCAGTAGTAGCGGAGGCAGCGGAGGGAAGACACGCTGAACACGGGAGAGTAGAGGTGGTCTGGAATATGGTAGTAGAAGCAGATAGGAATCAGTGGAGAGCTGACACGATGAACACAGGAGAGTTGAGGCGGACAGGAATCCGGCAGCAGTAGCAGATAGGAATCAGCTGAGTGCAGGCACGATGAACACAGGTGAGTTGAGGCGGACTGGAATCCGGCAGCAGTAGCAGATAGGAATCAGCTGAGTGCAGGCACGATGAACACAGGAGAGTTGAGGTGGACTGGAATCTGGCAGCAGTAGCAGATAGGAATCAGCTGAGTGCAGGCACGATGAACACAGGAGAGTTGAAGTGGTCTGGAAACCACAAACGTAGTAGACGGGAATCAGCTGGAGCTGAATACACGAGGAAACACCGGAACACCTTCAGAAGCTCATGGGGAATGAGACTCCAAGATCAGGCAACCAGGTAATGATCACAGGTGGTTTAAATAGGGAGGGTTGCCTGATCATCCAATCAATTAAAAGCAACAGGTACTGAAGGTTTAATAAGGGCTGCACATGCGCAGACCCTCAGGATGGCGGACGGCCACGGTTCCTGAACCCAGGAGAAATGGCACTCACAGTCCGGTGAGTGACACAATGCTTGCAGTGCAAATTAATTTGTTTTTTTAACTCTAAGGAGGAGATTCAGTTAGCCTCAATGTTCCTCAGAACATCACAGCCACAGGATGTTTATAAGAAATGTCATCTGATTTTTCCTCTAGCCCCATAGAGGTACGAGGAAAAATCAGCGTAGAATTTACCATATCAATGGTAAAAATGAGCAGCTAAAATGTTCTGTGGAACATCGCGGCTAATTGAATCTCCCCCTAGAAATTAGTGGGGCAGTCTCACATTGTCCTAAACTTACTAGGTCACAACACTCCCTGCTGAAACCACTGTCCTCCAAACAAGTTGTGACAAAGCAAAAGGTTGATTTCACTTTACTCTGCATGTAATTCGTTTCTCACAAAATTTTAAACTAAAGAATTGGTACTTTTATAGCCCCTTTTAATGTTCCCCAGATCTTCATGGTGCTGGGAAAAGGACAATGTTCCATTACTTGAGGGTTAAGCTAACCCCAAGGTCATAAAAGGTGCTATATTTTTCATTGGTGTGGATTTTACAATAGATGTGGATGATACAATGTTGGGGTTCCCTGCTAAATATATAGTTCACTATATATTAATGATTAAATTTAGCCAGGTCATTCTAGCTGAAGATTCAGAGTCCAGGACAGTGTCCTATTATATGGACATACATTTCCTTTGACATCTTTTTGTATCCTAAACTGGAAGTCCAAATGTGGCAGTGAATCCCCCCAGGATTGACCTGGACTCTTACATCATACATTACTCATAAAGATTGTACTGCTATCATTAGTGAAGCTGCATCATTCAGAGCCTGTGTGAGTAAGGGTAATCATTGACTAAGGGGTTGATGACTCACCTGGCTATGATAGGTGTGTTTGTACATAGTGTTTTTACATTACACCACTGTATTTGCAATAAAAAGTACTGTTGTATCTTTCCTATCTACCTTACCAGAGTGATCTGTGAACCAAGATATATAGTGTGAGCTATGACACTAGTACCCCATTTCACAGTCTGGAAAGCCAACACTGCTCACCAAAACCTGCACCCACTCACTACTGTGAGACAGACCATTCACAGCATACTGCCTGCTGGAGGCATCAGCAGATGGTGCTAAGGCTCCAGCTGCTTGACCTGCTTATATAAAAATTAAAAACATAAAAACACTTTAAACTTTTCATGTAATGTGACATGAGCACCCTTCTGATGATGCACACACAAAAATGTCTTGCTTTTATGTTGCACTTTTATTGTCAAAATGGCTAAGTAGTCCATAACACAATATTCCTCACCATTTTTTTTGCTACCCTGATACTAAGTTTAATGGAGACCTATTCCCTAATCACTGGTCAACATGTCTGGCATCGTTCACCCTGCACAATGGAAAACTCAGGCTTAAATACATTACACCACCCCCAGCTCGATAGACAGGTGACAGTCCCACATGGTCTTTATAGAGGAAGTCTCTTCAGGTGCTGTGTGTTATCAGTATCGCTGCAGCCACACACTGTCAGTTGTGGAAGAAAATGCATCCAAACCACCTCAAAATAAGTAAGTTAAATCACACTCTACTTTTATTTTGCCACACATATGTCCTCCACCTATATTTATTTAAGCTAGGTGCACTGTTGTACAAATGTTTTACTCTGTCTGAAGCCTTGCCCTGAAGACTGAATACCTAACTTTTCTCTTAGAGGCCTGTTGCAAATCACTACCTTTGTCATAGTAAATAAAAACACATGGGAACTAGCAAATCAATTACAAATCTTGTTACAGAAAAAAAAGGTAAAAATAACACTAAACACTAAACACTAAAAAGGATCCACAAAAAAACATTACATTTTAATGTTTAAGCTGAGTTTTGTTCTTGCTGAGTTGTGTTCTCTGTGGCTACACCCACAAACAATATATATGGCTGATATAAAGTGGGAGGTGCGAATCAGAGCTACAATCCAATGAATCAGAGCTTACTGAAATAAGTTGCAATTGATTTGAGCAACTTCCATTTTCTTTATTTGTCTGAGAGGCATGTTGGTGTCAGTAGCTGAGGGGGAGTACTGACATTGGATTGCTATTTGGAGGTCTCTGGGGTACCTCTTTGGTAAGTTAGCTCTCAATTTAAAAACATATGTATGGCCCAAATATATGTGACTCTCATTGTTTAGAGTAGGACCACCCTATTAGCAAAAGCACCTTGGCGTGGTGGGTGGCTTCAACATACATTTGCAAATGTGTGCAACTGAGACTTTTGCATTTTTATCTACAGTAGAAATAGCAGATCTGTTGCTGGCTATAGCAGTGTGCTGGGGGTATTTGTCTGTGTTTGTTCCTTTTAGGATAACCCCACCCTTTCATGCACCTGATATAGCCTATAAATTGATTTGAGCAACTTCCATTTTCTTTATTTGTCTGAGAGGCATGTTGGTGTCAGTAGCTGAGGGGGAGTACTGACATTGGATTGCTATTTGGAGGTCTCTGGGGTACCTCTTTGGTAAGTTAGCTCTCAATTTAAAAACACATATGTATGGTCCAAATATATGGGACTCTCATTGTTTAGAGTAGGACCAACCTATTAGCAAAAGCACCTTGGCGTGGTGGGTGGCTTCAACATACATTTGCAAATGTGTGCAACTGAGACTTTTGCATTTTTATCTACAGTAGAAATAGCAGATCTGTTGCTGGCTATAGCAGTGTGCTGGGGGTATTTGTCTGTGTTTGTTCCTTTTAGGATAACCCCACCCTTTCATGCACCTGATATAGCCTATAAATTGATTTGAGCAACTTCCATTTTCTTTATAAGTTGCAACTTGCAAGAATATTTTTTGTTTTTTTAAATAATTTCACTGCAATTCATGAACAGATTTTGTGAAATGTACACATGAATGATTTCTGTATTGCATTCAAGCTCTGGTTAAGGGCTGCCCTCACCAGCAGAATAGTCTTATGCAAGGACAAAATAAGGATGTTCCATCACACCTGGTTCAACTACTGTTAAATAGTAAACTGTGGTGAGAAATGTGCTAGTGACTATGAATTGATGTTTGTATTAATGTACGATATTCCAAAGAGACTTTGGGGGTAACTATATTCACTTTGCCACGAACATTATACTGTAGTTATTATATTTGAATGCTCAAACATTATTGTGGTAACTTACAGACAGTACATGTTTTATGAGGCCTGGGATTGTTCCACTGTTATATGTTTGAAGTGTATTGGTACCTGTTGCTGTTTCCATTTTTAATGGAGTTGTTCCATCGAAAAACAACATTTAAATTGGCATAATATATTAAAATGCAACCAATGTTGTGTTGGTGGCCTAACATTATTTTTCTACTACCTTACCTTCAATTCTCCAATAGAAGATAGGAGTCCAGCCCCATATGCCCGTAGCTGACCATCTTGTTTGCAGAGACCAAATTCAATGGTAAAGAAGTAGCACTGGAAAATAAATGAAATCACAATAGCGAGTTACGGCTATGTCCTCTATTATAGAGATAATAAAATTTACCATTAACATTATGAAGACAGAATAAATATGATATTACATATGGAAGAATGCACCCCATTTTGTAAATTATAAGAATAGTAGAAGTCACAAAGAAGTTCCATGACCATCTAAAATTACAGCTCCAGAGTCAGAATTCATTGGTCTGTTTGTTTGTTTGTTTGTTTGTCCAGTTATGCATTCAGACACCCCTGCACTGATGGAATGAAACCAACATGAGGTGGTCCAGTTGAATCCTGGCCAGGTTGTACGTGTGTTAGGGTCCCGGTTGGACCTCGCGTTGGTGTACGCTGGGCCAGGGAGCCTATTCTGAGCCTTCCACTGGATGGATTTGGATGAAAACTTCACAGACTGGTAACATTGGATCCCAGGAGACACACTAGGAGGTTAAGGTCACAGTCAGACCTCACGTTGGTGTTCACTGGGCAGAAATTTCACCAGGGAGCCTGTTCTCAGCCTTAAACTGGATGAATTTAGATGACATTTAATATAAAAACAAAAACAACACTGGGCAGCCACCTCATGGATGTGCTGAAAGAGCTGCTAAGCTGCTAATTATTTTTAAAAGGTTGACAGTCATTGATAACTTACAACGCCAGGTACTTCAGCTAGTTCAATATAATTTACAGTAGAGGTTGTTTTGTTCATTTAATACCCAAGTTTGCTTAATGAACACTGAAGTAATGTCATTAGAAAACACTAATCTTAAGCTATGACATCATAACTCATCATTTATATAATATAATAAAGTAATTTATATAAAATACTGCAAGTTATATTTATATAATAGTGTAATATATGCAAATAATACTGGAACAAGCACAATATTTTCAGGCATCATCATATATATTTTTTAATTAATATTAGAGTATAATGCACAATTTGTAAGTACAGAATCTTCTGTTAGATATATAGCTTTCCTTTATATTTATATTATTGTGTTACTTTAGATTCAGCATTAGGTAGCTGGTTATAATTCTTGCTAGGTGTCATGCCAACTTTTGTGTAACTGAGTAAGTTTTTTTTCATTAGCAAACTGAATTTTAATCGAATATATCAGTTCCTTAACTTCCAAAAAGTGCCAACTATGGTGGAACTATCCCGATTCTGGGATGCTGAAAGAGTAAGGTTTATTGGAATATGGGTATGGTATGTCGAAGTCAGCAAATTGGATAAAGTCATTTCAATTAAAGTCTAGCAAACTTGGTTGTCTTTGTCTGAAAAGATGCGTACGGTACGCATCGACGTACAAGGGCACGCTACGGCGTGAAAGGGCGTACGCATCCACTACACGTGGCAGCAACAGTAATTGGTCTTTTACCATACATTCGCACAAACACGCATACTTATAAAATAGTACACATTAATGGTAGTTGCAACACATAGTCAGTTATGTCGAAATATAGTAGTATTTATATGTTATATCAGAGTTACATGCATATTAGTGAAATACACGGAACGGGTTGAAGGAATAACATCATGAGTGGTATCATAATGAACCTTGTTACATATCCTACTGTTTGGTTCACTCTGCGAGGGAATCGCAGAGTGCATACGCAAGTTATGAATGATAGGGAATTATGAACTACTTAAGACTAAGGAATCCTGGCGGGAAGAGCAGAACATACCCCCTGCAGAGATGACCCCCTCCTTTGGATTCCTTAGGATGAACCAGCCAATGATTGACAACCCCTTGGACATTCCTTAGACCCGGACCAATAGATGCAAGCTATACCATCTTCATTGTATTACTGTATTTGATTGTGTATATAAGCGGCAGCTTGTGATCCAGAGTGCAGACATCTTGTCCCCAGACTTCAGGATTGAATGACTGCACTGGATCCAGAGCGCCTGCGATAAGTAACGGCTGTATTTACTATTACTTTGCTTGAGCATATTATTCTACTTATTGCGAATAAATCTTTGTGCTTTGGAAACACAAATCGAGGTTCGACAATCGTTATTGGTTAGCGACAATACGCACATAACAATTTGGGGGCTCGTGAGCTTTGGAGGTTTCATTGCCGATGATACGCAAGACCAACGGATTTCAGTTCCTCAACAAAGGGTGGAGACGCGTCATAAACGGGTAAGAACGCATGGTGTTCAAAACCTGAATTTTACTCTGTGTTGTGAAACCGAATGTCCGTTTTGCATTGTCTAGGGCACGCTAACTAGAACCTAGGGACAAAAAAGAAAACTGTTTCTTTTTTCTGTCATTGTGCGTTTTAACTGCATTTCATTGCTTAGTGTATGTGTATTTCCTGCTGTGCGTACGCGAACTTCCGGTAGATTTGCCACGTGGTTAAACAATCGTCTTGATAGTTATTATATGTGCATAATACAATTACTTGTGAAAGCCTCTGAGATATCATTACTGTTGTTGGGAACTTTTGATTTTCTGCGCAGAAAAGGTGTATAGTGTGTGATGTTGTAACGTAGATACACTGTTCATTATTCATTGTACTCAGTTGCTGTCTGACGAGGCGGATTGCCCAACTGAAGGACGGTATACAGGGCAGGTATACTGAATGCGAAAACGTGTTTTTCGCAAAAGTGCTACCAAGAGATCGCAAGGTTTGCTAATAATTAGTATTGGTAGGCACTGCGATCTAATCGCATCTTGAGTGCGGATTGGTGAAGCAGCTAGGAGGAATTATATTGGAAAGGCTGGTTGATTGTATTGACTTTGTTCTCCCAGTTATAATAAACTCAGCAGATTTTGTGGTTGAGCCAGGGTATCGAGGAGCTGATAGCCCTTGGGGCCCACAGTGATATTTCTGTATTAGGGATCCTCGCCAGGGGCGAGAAAAGCGAGTGAACGCGGCTAAAGGAAATACGTTCACCGAGCATTAGAGATCTCTAGGTGTGATTGTAGCAAAAGAGTTGGTATATTGTTCAACATGGGTGCTAAGCATACGCTAGAGATGGTCAGTGCACTGCCTAAGGAAGGCCCTATTGGTTCAGCGAGGTTTCTCATGTGTAAAAAATATGGTGCATACGCAACTGTGTATTGTGACACGTGGGTGAAGATGACCAAAACTTGTGATAGGCCTTTCCCAACAATAGGAAGTTTTAATGCAGAGGTACTAAATACTGTAAAAGATAAAGTATGGTTGATTACCTCAATGAAAGTGAGGAATAAACATAATGATTGTTTAAAATTGTGGCAAATGGAAGGTAACACGTGGCAGAGCAGCGAATGCAAACCGGAAGTAGGCGTGACGAAAAGCGCGTGCAAGGCGGATGTAACCGTTGCGAAGCGTGGCGAACTCAGCGCAAGCGCGCCCCCGTCACCTTATGTGGCGGGAGGGGTAAGTACAGCCGTTGTTAAAACTGAAAATAGAAAAATTGCTAAGTTGTATCCTGTTTTAAACCAGTTTAAATCAAGTGTATCTGAAAGTGAAGATGAACCCACTGTGATTTCGGCCATTGCCCATGCTGTTAGTGTACTAGAGGCTCAGCGCAAGTACGAGAAAATAGCTGAGATAGGTGAGAGTAGCGTGATCACTAGGAGTGAAAGCGTTCTAAATCTAGAACCAGCAAATCCTGTAGTGTCCCCTGAAGTCAGTGTACCAGAGGGTGCGTTCCCGGTCCGCACAATATCAGTTCCCAATGGGAAACCGGATAAGGATGGTGTAGTTCCTTTAAGAAATGTTACAATGCATTGTCCCTGGACTAGATCAGAATTACGTTCCATTATGACTGAATTCCCAGATCCTAGAAAAGATTTGGCTAAGTGTCAGAAATTTGTTAAAGACTTAGGAAATGCCCACGAACCAACCAATAAGGATTGGCGTGTAGTGTTGAGGGCGTGTCTTCCTCCCAATACTAACATACAAAAATTAATTGAAGATTGTTTGTTGAAGGAAGATGACACCTTGACTGATGAGATTAACCAAAAGAATATAGAACAAATTGTCAAACACTTAGCCATCTATTTTCCAGTAGTAGTAAAGTGGAGTAAGATTTTCACCATTAAACAAAAGGATAGTGAAACAGCAGCAGATTACTTCACTAGAGCTATAGCAGCGATAACACGGTTTACTGGGATATCCAACATAAGTGAGGACCCACATCACAGAGAGGTAGCTGTAGGGGTACTGATGGATGGCCTTAGAGAAAATCTAAAAACAAGGGTACAAACCTCAACCCCTGGTTGGAGAGGCAGCACGGTAGATTCTCTTAGAGAAGTTGCCTTGAAACACGACAAAAACCTTTTTAGAAAAAGGGAGGAGAAGAGTGATAGGTTAATGACGGTAAGTATACAGGCTCTAGAAAGGGTGCATACACGACCACCAGCATACAACCCATATAACAGGAAACCTAAAGTGATCAGGTGTTTCAACTGTAACAAGGAAGGACATTACATGAGAGATTGTAAAAAGGAAAGACTCAATACACAGAGGGGTGGGTCACATAGATATCCTCCAAGGAGGGATTCACATAGACTAGAAGACTCACATCTACCCGCGCATATTATGGCAGCAAATGCTGCGCGGGAAATCAATAGTCAGCGCTAGGGGTCAGGTCAAACCTGTAGTCTACAGCCAGTGAGGTTAACTGAGAGTCAGAGTGAAGAACCAACAATGATAGTTGACATAGCTGGTAGGAAACAAACTTTTCTTGTAGATACAAGGGCGGCCCGATCTGTGATAACCTCTCCTTTCAATCTACAGGTGACCAGTAAAACCATTCCAGCTATGGGGGTGACGGGAAAAGTGTTACATTATCCTCTAACTAAACCCGCTGAAGTTACTATAGGCCCTCTGCATACTAAGCATTCGTTCCTCTTAGCTGCAGCGGCTTCTACTAACTTGCTAGGGAGAGACTTGTTATGTAAAATGGGATGTGTCATATACTGTACTTCAGATGGTGTGTTCCTAGATATACCCGAGAAGGTTGCACATGAGGTACAGGACATATTGGACACCCCTCAAAGGTTAATGTTACACTCTCCTGTTATAGAACAAAGTCCATCTCAAGTAAAGGGGATGTTGCTGGAAATACCAGGTTCCCTATGGACCAGAGATGGACAGGACACTGGACTGATGGCAAATGTAGCCCCTGTCATGGTCAATCTAAAAAGTGGTAGGATAGCTCCAAAAATCCCACAGTATCCATTAAAACCAGAGGTGGAACTAGGGGTATATCCTGTTATTGAGAGGCTGATACAACAAGGGATTTTAATCCGTACAGCCAGTACAGCAAATAGTCCCATCTTCCCTGTGAAGAAGAGTGGGGGGAGGGGCTATAGATTAGTCCAGGACTTAAGGGGAACAAAGTTGTTGAGAGCCAATTCCCCGTAGTGCCAAATTCAGCGGTCATCCTCATGCAGATTCCACCGTCTGCCAGTCATTTTACTGTCATTGATCTATGTTCTGCTTTCTTCTCAATCCCTCTTCACCCTGACTGCCAATACCTTTTTGCATTCTCCTACAGGGGAGTGCAATATACATGGACCAGACTACCCCAGGGGTTCATTGACAGCCCCAGTATTTTCTCCCAAGCCTTACATGACTGTTTGCAATCCTTTCAACCCCACAATGGGTCTGTTCTAATTCAATATGTGGACGATTTGTTGTTGTGCTCTGATTCTTTTATGTCATGTTTGCATGATACTAAATTGTTGTTGCTTCATCTTTCACAAACAGGGCACAAGGTGGCAAAGGATAAATTACAGCCATGTCAGACTAAGGTCAAATACTTAGGACATTGCCTCACTAAGGGGCTAAGACACCTGACAACCGACAGAATTGAGGCCATACAACACATGACTCTGCCGCAGAGCCAGAAGCAGATTCGTACTTTCTTGGGGATGTGTGGATACTGTAGATCCTGGATCCCAGGTTTTTCTATTCTGGCATTACCATTGCAGGAGCTAGTCTCTTCCTCAAAACCAGAACGTGTTGTACACACAGAAGAGTCAGAGCAAGCGTTTTTTAATCTTAAAGATAGTCTGACTAAAGCACCTGCATTGGGAATACCCGATTATGAAAAGCCTTTTGAGCTATTTTGTACAGAAGCTGATGGCTGTGCAGCAGGTGTCCTCGCACAGAAACATGGTGACGCTAGCAGACCGGTAGCATACTACAGTGCACAATTAGACAATGTGGCAAGATCAATCCCAACATGTCTCAGAAGTGTAGCAGCAACGGCCCTTCTAGTAAGTAAGAGCGAGGATGTAGTATTAGGTCATAATTCAACCATCTATACACCCCATGCTGTATCAGCTCTGTTAAATTCAGCCCAAACCAGACATGTTTCTTCAGCTAGATTCACAAAATGGGAACTAGCCCTGATGGCACCCTCAAACATCACCATCAAACGATGTAACACCTTAAATCCAGCTACATACCTTCCGTATGTGTCTCAAGAGACACAAAGGGTGGGAGGTGAGGAGACCCTGGTTGATGATGAGTTAGGCAAGAATACTGACACGCATGACTGTATGGAACACCTGAATCAGACCTTTACTGCAAGGCCCGACATACGTGACACCCCCTTAGAAAATGTAGATTTTACGTTTTATACAGACGGAAGTTGCCATAGACAGACAGAGACAGGAGAGCTATGTACTGGTTACGCTGTTGTAGACGATCAGGATGGGGTAGAAGCTGAACCCCTTGGTCCACCTCACTCAGCCCAGGTGGCGGAACTAGTAGCACTAAGGAGAGCATGTGAATTGGCAGAGGGTAAATCAGCCAATATATATACTGACTCTAGGTACGCCTTCGGGGTAGTGCACGATTTTGGGGCCCTTTGGCGTCTTACAAACTTTACGACAGCAGCAGGTACACCAGTGGCACACTCACAACACATAAAAGGACTTCTGACAGCGATACAGTTACCCAGAACAGTAGCCGTCATAAAGTGCAAAGCCCATACATTTGAAGAAGACCCAGTATCATTGGGCAACAACAGGGCAGACGAAGCGGCTAAATGGGCAGCAGGGCAACCTATGACTGTATCGACCGAGACTATGATGGTTTTTCAGACATTAGACATGCTGAAATTAATTGAAATGCAAGATTTGTGTTCCCTGCAGGAAAAGGCGGTCTGGAAGGCGAAGGGATGTGGTCAAGAGTCCTCAGGACTCTGGAGGGATGGACAAGGTAAGCCTGTAGCTCCCCGAACATACTATCCAAGCCTGGCTGAAGCAGCACACGGCCTGATTCACCTGGGTAAAGAAGGTATGTGCAAACTGGTGAGAGCATACTGGTGTGCTCCCGGATTTTCCTCTCAAGCTGGTAAGAAAGCAATGTCATGTCTTACTTGTTTGAGGAAAAATGTTGGGAAAACTATTCCAACTGAGCCATCCCACATCCCTCCTACAGACGGACCTTTTCAAGTAATAAAAATTGACTATATCCAATTACCATCGTGCAGGAATCTAAAGTATGTGTTAGTGTGTATTGATGTGTTTTCCGGTTGGGTAGAAGCATATCCGGCAGCCACTAATACTGCTGTGTTCACTGCAAAGAAAATTGTACAAGACTTTGTGTGTAGGTTCGGTATCCCTAGAATCATTGAAAGTGATAGGGGTACCCATTTTACTGGTGATATCTTCCAAAATATGTGTAAACTCATGGGAATCAGTAGCAGACTTCACACCCCTTACCGACCACAAGCCAGTGGTAAGGTGGAGAGAGTAAACGGTACTATAAAGAACAAGCTGGGTAAGATAATGGCTGAAACTGGGTTGGCATGGCCTGAGGCTTTGCCGTTGGTCCTCCATAGCATTCGAACCACTCCTAGACCTCCTCTTAATCTGTCCCCCTTTGAGATACTGTTCGGGTGACAACCTCATTTGATCGTGAGTCCACAAGACGACTTGAAGTGTAATAATGAAGTGACTGTACAATATCTTATAAGAATGAGTAGACAGCTAAAACAACAACAACAAAAACTAAAAATGCTGTCACCTGGCAAGCCAGAGACGAACTGTCATGATGTTGAACCTGGAGACTATGTTATGATCCGCAATTTCTTACGTTCAGGTTGTTTAACAGACCGTTGGGAAGGCCCGTACCAAGTGCTGCTGACCAGTACTACATCACTGAAGGTTGCAGAGAGAGACACTTGGGTCCATTCCACCCACTGCAGGAGAGTCCACAATCCGGAGAAAGTGCAAGACGAAACTCAGACCGACGACATAGAGCTGTCACTTTTGAGCCTGTTCCGGGAGACCTAAAGCCTGCAGTTGAGACACCTGAACCAGACACGTTGCCTCAGAACTATCTTTCCAGCGATGGAGTGGCGGTTTTTGTTTTTCTTTTGTTCCAGGATTTTCCTTGTTTTTACTTTTTCTAGGACATTCTATTTTTGTGAAGGAGGATGGAGGACGGAGGAGAGTTCTGGGAGTAATACGGATGAAATGGAGGCCGAAGAAAAGTTAATAGGATACTCTGAGCAGCCCATTATCAAACTTGGTCCAGGGGTTATGAAAAGGTCTGCTAGCTCAGGAACTCGGAGGCAGTGTGAGGGGCTATTGTCTGATGAGTATTGTATCTGCAAGTTCTGCGACTCCCTAGTTGAAGAGAGATGCATCCAACGATGCCAGTCCCCCAGTACTCTGAATATAGGCGGGCATCCTTTGGAGGATTATCACTCCTTGGTGGGTAAGGTGCTAAACCAAACCGAGTGTTGGGTGTGCTCTCACGTGCCTCAAGGGCAGCATAACATAGGACTAGTGCCATTCCCCCTAAACATATCCGAAGTACTCGAATTGAGGGGTGGGAGGCCCATAGAAGGGAGGTACAATAACACTAGGTCCCCAAGTCTGACGCTTCGACAATACTCCATAGGCAGATCTTTGCTGTGCCTAAACATATCTCATGCAAAGCGCCTGGAGAATTGGGAGGCTGACCTATCAGATCAGACAATGGCTCGCCACACTCATTTTAGAGGAAGACTCACAAGGTCACTACTAGGCAGGAATGTTGATGGAAGTCACAAGTTAGGGCGTATAACCAAACATAAGAAGGTATCCATTGGAAAAGTCTCTACAGATAAATGTGAAAATGTCATTAATGCCGACACATGTCTAGAACAAATGGAGACACTGGGCATGGGTAGTTTTATCAAAACTCTGTGTGATATAATTCATGGGCATACTGCTCCTTATGTTCTCCCTGATGATGTGTATTTTGTTTGTGGGAGGAAAGCTTATTCCTGGGTGACTCCGAGTTCCAAGGGCTTGTGTTTCTTAGCTAAACTGGTTCCTGAAATCATGACTATTACTCATGAAGAAATGGTTGATATTCACAAGACTACATCACCACCATACATACACACACAGTATGAACACCGTGGCAAGAGAAATATGATTCCTGGTGAGGAACCCATAGCTACAAAATTGATTAGTGAAACTGCTGGTTTCCAAGTTATGGTTGCTCTAGATCTCACCAGGACCGCTCGGGGAACATTAAACTTTAAATATATCCAAGACCTAGCCAAATTAATAGATAATATCACCGAGATGTATGATGACACTTTCAGGTATACTGGAAGGGAGCTACAAGCGTACAAGAAAGAGTTGGTGCAACATAGACTGGTACTAAATTATCTCACCTCTATTACTGGTGGGTACTGTGTGACACTGGCCACCCAGTTCGGTGTCAAATGTTGCACGTACATTACTAATAATACGGATGACCGTAAAGAGGTTATAGACCGGAAGATGGATGAAATTTTGCAGCTGAAATGGGAATTTCGAAAGAGCCATAATTCTTCGTTATATGAGGTCGGGGAAAAGGTGGCAGGTTGGTTCTCATGGTTGAACCCAGCAAAATGGTTCTCCGGTCTGGGGGAGTGAGTACAGGAAATGATTGCGAGTGTAGGTAAGCTCCTTCTCCTTATACTGGGTGTCATATTAGCAATTGGTTTAGTTGTCAAATGTGTTCCTACTGTGTTGAAGTGTGGAAAATGATCTCATAGGAGTAACACTGAGAAAGAGACTGAAAGGGTGGTACCAGATACCGAGATCATGGTCTGTGAAGAAGTATTGTATAATCCTGAGCTTGAAACGGTGATTGGGTGATAGTTTATTACACTATCAAAGGGTGGAGCTGTCGAAGTCAGCAAATTGGATAAAGTCATTTCAATTAAAGTCTAGCAAACTTGGTTGTCTTTGTCTGAAAAGATGCGTACGGTACGCATCGACGTACAAGGGCACGCTACGGCGTAAAGGGGCGTACGCATCCACTACACGTGGCAGCAACAGTAATTGGTCTTTTACCATACATTCGCACAAACACGCATACTTATAAAATAGTACACATTAATGGTAGTTGCAACACATAGTCAGTTATGTCGAAATATAGTAGTATTTATATGTTATATCAGAATTACATGCATATTAGTGAAATACACGGAACGGGTTGAAGGAATAACATCATGAGTGGTATCATAATGAACCTTGTTACATATCCTACTGTTTGGTTCACTCTGCGAGGGAATCGCAGAGTGCATACGCAAGTTATGAATGATAGGGAATTATGAACTACTTAAGACTAAGGAATCCTGGCGGGAAGAGCAGAGCATACCCCCTGCAGAGATGACCCCCTCCTTTGGATTCCTTAGGATGAACCAGCCAATGATTGACAACCCCTTGGACATTCCTTAGACCCGGACCAATAGATGCAAGCTATACCATCTTCATTGTATTACTGTATTTGATTGTGTATATAAGCGGCAGCTTGTGATCCAGAGTGCAGACATCTTGTCCCCAGACTTCAGGATTGAATGACTGCACTGGATCCAGAGCGCCTGCGATAAGTAACGGCTGTATTTACTATTACTTTGCTTGAGCATATTATTCTACTTATTGCGAATAAATCTTTGTGCTTTGGAAACACAAATCGAGGTTCGACAATCGTTATTGGTTAGCGACAATACGCACATAACAGGTATTTCAAGAATGTGGGAATTTTTGTCAGATATTGGCTGGACTTAGGAAATGAGAGGGTGATTTGGCCATATGGGGGTGTACTTATTAGGCCCAGTTTGGCTCCATAGAAAGCAACATGCTAAAAAAGGATAATGGTGAGTAAAGAAATGGTAAAAAACAAACATTCTTTTCTAATGAAATTAAAGCACTAACTCCACATTATGGACCTCATTTAGAGTCGGACGCAAAGTCTGTGTAAGGAGCGAAGAAGTGGGAGTGTGCCGCAGCTTGGTAGGGTATTACGAGTTGCAAGCAAACCCCAGTTGCGTCCCACTCTTAATACCCTATCGTGCTGTGAGCAGTTCCTGCAGCTAGCTAAAGCTTGCGCCACCTAATTCCTGCCGCACAGCTTTAGCCCTGTTTTGACATGTGTTTGCGCCTCACTGCGACTAGGATACATTTACATGGTCACGCCTTCACAATTCCGCGTTCCACCCATTCTTTCGTAGTGAGTCGCAAGTGTTATTTGCGTCCAAGATGCAGACGGATTTGGAGCTTTCTGCACATGCGTGGTAGTGTTTTTTGGTTAGATGCGCCTAAATCGGACTTTGCTTCCGACTCTAAATGAGGTCCTATATTTTTTTTATTTAAATACTTTAAGCACCTTTTAAGCATGCATCATTTTTCTGAGTTGTTTTTCTATAAATCATTGTCTCCTTTTGAAAATCTCTCAAAGCTTGCAAAATATATGTTTATCAGTAACACAGACATAGGCTCACAGCTCTCAGCATGTCATGTGAAGGCAGAGGGGGGAGGAGGAAGGGGATTTTACAGTACCCAGAGCAGACAGGTCTCATGTGCCATTTCACTGTCCAAATTATAATAGTTATAATAATTAGTAATAGCAGTATGAAGAAACAAACCAAAGAAAACAGAAAAATAGCAACATTCTTATAGCCTAATACAGTAATTTATGTTAAAAAACACAACTACTTTTTTTCATTGGATTGCTTCTTTAAAATAAAATGTTCACAATTTACTATTAATTGCTACTTAATAATGGATCTCAATGATTGTTTTCAAGTTTTTAGAGTAAATATACTTTTTTTTTTCAAATCGATAACATGCATATAACACAACATTTTTTAGTTTGACAAGGGTTGACGTTGCTTCTCCCCCTTAGAACATAAGTCAAATGTACTGCAGTGTAATCTAAGTATAAATTATTTTTCAAAAGCTTTTAATATTTCCCAACGTGTAATTTAATTTAAATAACCACAGAATTCTAAAGAGGATTCATTAATAAAGCTTTGCCTGTTCTCATTTAATCATCTATGGCAGAGGTTTGATTGTAGCAGGGACTGAAGGCAGAAGTCCCTATTATTGTTAATTAATAGCATGCCTGTGCACATCAGTATAAATCGATTTAATTGGTACAGATCACAGCTCTGATTTATTACAGCCTGCTTGAAGGATGGTATAATTATTGATATTTCATGCTGCAGACACTGTAGATGAGCACAAGCAAGCTCAAGTGAGACATGCACATTAAGCGAACTTAAAAACTGTTATTTGGACAGGCAAATATATGTATTTAGAGACTAAATGTTTTCTGGCTAGAATGTCGTTATTATACTTGTGCTGTGATTGTCAATACGTGACCTAAATTACTATTTTAACACATCAACAGCTTTTTTTTTACTGTGCGGTTTGTCCGTAGCATACACAAAAAGCTAGCACTTCAAATGTCATGCTGAGGACAGGTAGAAATAATACCTGGCTATTTAGTATATTACAGAGTAGTGTGATTAGCACTTTTGGCCAAAGTTTTTCTACATTTGGCTTTGAATGTCTGACTTTGCAGACGATTTACGCACATCACTTTGCTCATGGGAACAAAAAGGAGAACACTGGCCTGAGAACAGTCAAATCTGCAGGAAAATGCTTGCACGTGATTAACCTATTTAACATATTGCTGCTTTATAGCTGCACATCAATGTTATTATTTTAATGTCTCAAAAATTGTTATATAAATACCAATAACTTTTATATATCTAACAATGAAAAACAAAGCCAAGACAAACTCACCTGTTTTCTAGCAGCTGGTTTCATAATTTCCTCATTAACATATTCCTAGCAAATTACTGTGAAAAGTCTGATTCTCATTGTCAGACACTGTGTACTTTGATGAGAAAAGCTATGTGAATCCCTTATTGCACAAGTACAATAAGAACATATTTTGTCTTTATTGTGCATATAGAATGTGTGTGTTTTTTTTTTTATTATGTTTACATCAGTGTACCTATCTTTGTCCAGACTGAGATGAGATTTCTGGCCCCTTTGTGAATCCTGCATATGGGTTTTAATTATATTATATTTGGGATAACTGCAATGCAACGTCTACAAAACCCTCCAGTATAATAAGAGCGGGCTGTACAAATCTTAGTGCGGAACAGTGGCAAATCCTCAATTCACAATTTAATAAAGTACATCTAAAGGGAAATTATGTTACAAGGTATAAATGTTCCATATTGTAGTACAAAGTTAATAATTTCCTACTATTTAAATGCAAAAAAACAAAACAGAGTGTAAAATGTATGCAGCATATGTTGTGAAAGGGGTAAAAAAAAAGCTACATATCCTTCACGTAAGGAATACAATGAATGTGAAGTATAGATCTCAATCCATTGTGAATAAGCATGTCAGTAAAGAAAAATGTACAGTTGCTCCTGTGAAAGACATGTCAAAGTTTTGTATTAAAGTAGAATAAGGGAATAGAAGTCAAGGGAAATGGCATTGAAAATATAAGTTGTACTTGGTTATTATCTATTACACAATGACTATTCTTTTATTGTAACAAATTTATTTCAATACTGAAAACAATTATATGTTTTATAATAAAGGGACACCGTTATAAATGTCATTGGTTGCTAGGTGATAAACTGGTATCTCTAAAGCAAGAATTTTTTTTTCCCAGGAGGTATAGCTGTATTGCTTCAAGCTATTTTATCTATCATCATGATCATTTAATTACTGTAATGAGGTTGGAAATTAATGGGCGTCTATTGATGACAGGCATGTGACGCATCAAATGAAGCACAATTACAACCTTAATGACATAAAACAGATGTCTTGTGAATAGCACAGTGAGCTCTCCTCCTTCTGGCTTAGAATAATGTAACAATACATACACTGAGAGAGAAAAGAACAGATCACTTCACCACAACTGGAACATGGGGCGATTTTTTTTTTTACTTTAGTTCTTCTGACAGGTGTAAGTAGGGTATAAAATGTAAGTTCTCTTGAATAAGTGTAGAATAGTGAAAGTTGATATTAAAGAGAAATTATTATCACAGAGCTACAATTGATCTTAGGTTGACTAATAAACAAAATTAATGGGTAAAATTGACCAAAATTAATGGGTAACGTACTATAATATCTGTAATCTCCTTGACCAATTTTAGAAATTGAAGAACAGTAATATATGAACAGTGCATGTTTTCATGGGGACATGTAAACTCATCTGCTTTCTGAAATTAGAAGCTTTTTCCTTTCAAGCAAGAATTATCATGGGTGCAATTTGTGGACCTGCCTTGCAGCTAGTAGTTGGCTCTAGTCAGTGTAGAAAATGTCCCGTCTTTGCCTGAGTAGCATGCAATGAGGTAATGGACTTTGCTGCATAACACCCATAGGTCGCAGTTCCCATGATAACCCCACGAGGCAACAGCTGACAGTGTATGGACCAAGAAACAATGAAATCAAGACACAGATGAAGCAGGCAATACAGCGGCGAGTGGCATGTTACAAGGACCCCTCCTCTTTCTTAATTGCACATATAGGACCTTATTTAGAGTCAGACGCAAAGTCCGTTTTAGGCGCATCCAACAAAAAACACTACCACGCATGTGCAGAAAGCACCAAATCCGCCTGCATCTTGGATGCAATTAACACTTGCGACAGGTTGCGACTCACTACGAGAGAATGGGAGGAACGCGGAATTGTGAAGGTGTGACCATGTAAATACATCGTAGTCGAAGTGAGGCGCAGACGCAACACACGTCAAAAAAGGGCTAAAGCTGTGCGGCAGGAATTAGGTGGCGCAAGCGTTACTAGCTGCAGGAACTGCTCGCAGCTCGATAGGGCATTAAGAGTGGGACGCAACTGGGGTTAATTGCCACTTGTAATACCCTACCAAGCTGCGGCACACTCCCACTCCTACACTTCTTACACAGACTTTGCGTCCGACTCTAAATGAGGTCCATAATATGGTCAATCTCACTCTGCATCTGTATTGAACTGTATATTTGAATGGAATGGATGGACAGAAGAGCATCTGGCATTTCTAAGTCTCATTCCTCAGACAAGAATCATATGATCCTATGATCTCCAGATAACTATTCTATAATGTACATTTTAGATGTGCTATAAAATAAACAGCAACAGTAATTATCACTAACCCTTATATGTAAAAACATAGGCTGTATCAGCAATAACAGTTACTTACATAGTCTATTATTGAACATATCCATTATTACATAGGTTTTTTAGTGTGTAAATTATAGAAAATGACTGGTACAAAGAAAGTGAGTACACTTACGCTGACAGTGCTTATAGAAAACATGTTGATCACTGTGTTTAAGTGAAACAAATTATATATATATATATATATACACAAATTATGATCCAGTATTAAAGCAAAATGCTTATTATTTACAGAAGGTAAATGAATGATTCCCTTCTGCAATAATTTATGGCAGTGTCATGCTTATCAAAACCCTTGAAATAAAAACTTAATGGTAGAATATATTTATTCCTCATAGTAGTTTAGTCAGTAAAGTTTGTTTGTTCTGTTTAATACACACGGGGGGGGGGGGGGGGGGGGGGAAGCACCCAATACTGACACCTTTTGATATATTTAAATCATTGTGCAACTGGAGCACACTATATATAATAACACACAAAACTGTTAAAACAGACCTGTAAAAAAGTTAGAAAAAATGTAACATCAGTAAAAATCTAATTTTCCTTGAATATTTATTAATTATTAGCACACACTTCATTCTTGACAAAATAAGCTATACAATTGTGTCCCTACCTTTCTGTCTTCTACATCCTGCAATACTGCCTTACGCATTATGTAAATTAGATGTTGTATTTGGGGCCTGATGCAGCTTTGCACTCAAAAATGGCATAATTTATGCTTAAAAAAAGAGTACTCAAAATGCATATCACACAAATCCTTTAGATCCATGCAGCTAAGCATGTAGGTGTAGATGTAATATAAAACAAGGCGCTAGATGACGACTCATGTTTCACACAGTTAAAAAAAAATTAAAAACAATAAAAAAAAGGAATTAAATAAACAGCAGCTGCATGAGCATAAAAAATGAGTAAAAATGTGCCCCCTCCACCCAAGTAGAAAACAGCCCTATGCTGAAGCTCTAGGGTTTTTCCCATACCTCTGGTGCAGTGGGTGTGGGGTAATAAAAGTGTCCAAAATAGATAAAAGTGTTTAAATACATAAAGTGTTCGTTGCTTGTGAACTACAGGTCCCATCAAGCCCTGTAATGCCTAAAGTGGTTCAGTATGCTGGTGCTTGTAGAAGAGAATATTTTAAAATAATCTAAAATAACCCTAACTAGTTGGGGGGTAATTCCCAAAGTAACGAAAAAAGAGAAGGGAGGGGGTTAAGGAAATGTACCAGGTGATCAAGATGAAAGCAGAAAAACTTCCAAGACTGTGACATTACAATTAACACAACGTGAACAGTGTTGAATATCTCAGGTGTTGAGTTACCAGGAACTTGTATTCAGTTGTTGTATTAAGGAATTAACTGTTGTCCAACAGCTATTTTGACATCTTTCAATTAGTAGTAACATTGTTTTTAAGTGCTAGAAAAAAACATCAAAATTAATTTTATGTAAGAGTTAATAATAACTATGGGTTCAGATTAAAGAGTTTCCAGATGTCGGCAGATGGAAAGTGTACTAAATCAGAGTATGCATGACAATATGGAAAGCTATCATGATGAAGAGGATCAATATGAGGCTATAAGAAACTATACAGTAAGTCAGTTTTTAATCATCCAATGATATTTTATGATGGTGATATAAATTACAGATAAATGGTGGGGATGTCAGGGGTAATGTGATAAGTGAGTACTACATGGAAAAGTCCTATAGAAAAGATAATAGCCCCATTTACAGAAAACTCTTTAAATCAATGAATGAGATAAAATAGCAATTGAACAAATTGTTGTTAGTAGACCAACAAAATAGTGTATTGGTTTACAAATACAGGGATAAACTTCCAGGTAAACCCATCTTCTCTGGTGTGGGAGCAGTTTTGCAAGCATGGTTATATATGTTTGAATCAAACATAAAATAATGTGCTCATAGTGCCTCCTCCCTCTTACAGACTAGTAATTATTGGCATTGTATGTACAGAAAGAACAGCCATGTGGATGGTAAAGTAACAGTGGGAAACCTTATCAGTAGGGATGGAGTACCCATTGAGGAGGCTTGAGCGCACACCGTTTCTGCAGGGATATCCTTCATCACACACCGTGGAGGCAGAGTATTACCTTTGTGTACATTGAGTTTATGCTGTGAATCAGATGAATCTAAGTGCAATTACATAGTATCAGCTTGAGGATTTATCTAAGGGCCTGTAGTGACTGCCCCAGAGATTGCCATATATTTTTAAAGTTTTAATGAAGATGTTTGCTTTGCTTTGTTTAGCCATTCTACCTGTTTTATCAAACACCCTGGGATATTGTCATTGAAGGTATCAGAGACTGTATCTGTTTTAGTATTCAACATCCACTGTAAAGTATCCCGGGTTACCAACCCACATACACCTCCAGTACCCATCATAATCCTGGATAGGTGTTAATAATGTTTATATAATTTGCTTAGACAGAAGGTCATGAGATAACCTGTATGAGTGTGGGGAAGCATTGTTCTGGAGTTGTATGACAATCAGAAGCTCATAATATATGTCCACGGTTACTGATTGAGCTGTATAGCCTGCATCTGAGTTAGAAGTCAGTGTGATAGGATTGTATGGAATTTATGTTTTATTGTTTTATTGCTACTGCTGCTAATCTATTGCTTAGTATTTGTCTGATTCTACACGCTTCAATTGTCTATTCTACTCAAATTTAAATCAATAGGGCTATTGTGAAAACTCCATCCTATGATACTCTACCGTCTATGTTTAATGCTTATCCATCCTGAGCGATAGGGTCATTTGTTGTAAACTTGGCCTCAGCCATAACTAGTTACTTATTTTCTGTTTGACCAAAGTCTTGTTTACAATTATTTATACACCTCTATTCATACAATTCCCTTTCTCCATAATAAACATACCAAGGTGGTTTTCACAAATCAGTATTCAGTGTCAATGTCGTCCCATTGTATGGTACAAAGTGTCTGTCAAGTCATCCTCTGGTGGAAGAATCCACCTCTTCAAAAGTGGAAAAAGATTTGCTTGGAGGAACTGGTTGGAGGTGAGAGATCTACCCAACAGTATTGCATATCAACAACACCCATCAGGGGTTGTTACACTTGGGTATATTGATCATAACCAGGTGAATCTATACTGTACACAGTCCACTAGTCATAGTGAGATTGAACATCCAATATTACGGATTAAAATATAGATATTCCAGTGAAAGCTCCGAGTAACCGAGTAAGGTAATTATTTTATGCAGGTACTATGACTTGTGTACTCAAATGATGAAAGGTAAAATATTTTTTAATTTCAAGAAAATTACTATGTGAAGATTTGGTGGATCCCTACGTTAGGACATGTAAAATGTTTAAGCTTCAATACACATGCATAGATGAACATGTCTACTTTGAGAAAATGTGAGCAGCACTATATTTAGAATTACAAATCTCATTTTCAGAATGTACATTTTTAAATTATAATGGTTAGAAATTGTATATTCTAATTATAGTATAAATTGAAATTGGCATTTGTGCAGACTTTGTAACAAGAACATATATTCAGTGTGTTTTTTAATTGGATTCAGATGAAAACTGTTTTCGATACATTTTCGTTTTAATGTGCAAGGTTGTAACATCTCTCTCATTACAGACTGTGATCTACCGAGGGGTGGACATGTGCATCAGAAGTGAAGTTCGTTATGGCAATAGTATCATGTCAGGGACGAAGTTACACACCAATTTACTTTGTTGATTGCTTTTTGACAGCCTAGCAACACCATTCTTGTTTGGCTAATGGGCTATTGGACTTCAAGAATTGGAAGAAAATCTCTTTTGTCTTGTACTTTATTTTACTCAAGTATGAACACAGTTATATTTAACATATTTCTCCATTCACTTACAACAGGTACTGTACGTCATAGGACTTGACAGAGGATTCAAGGAAGCAAAAGCAGGAAACTGTGGTTTAAAACATCCAGGTAATGTGTCAGATCCCTGAAAATTGGAGGTAATTATTGATAAAACGTGTGATTTGTATGATTGTTCCCTAAGCCACATGTCTAATGCATACTGCATCCTGCTTTAACTGTGTTTAGCTAGAAAAAATAACTACCGGTACCTTAAATTTCTACCATTGTTTTATGTATCACATACCATGTATTATACACTGGGTACCTAACTCTATTTATGGTTTTTAATAATAAATAAATTATTTGCTATCTGGCGGCAAAAATACACTGTGTAAAAAAACATTGCTTTTTTACACCCAAAGCTTCTTGCCCTTAGCTTGTGCAGGACACAGTTTATGCTGTCCTGGTCCTAACCCCTGCCCCTCCCAGCACTATACATTCTGAATATATTGAATTATACTATAAGACTGATAATGACAGAACGGAGGGGTCCGATACCATTTATAAGTTCACTAAAGACTGTAAGGTTAGTGGTATAATTAAGCACACCACATTTCTAGTTAACTCTTATCATGCCCATCTAGCAATACTAATAAAAGGAAATTTCGTTTTGTAATACAGTAGCTGCACTGCTTTTAGAATCACACAATAGTTTAAGTCATACTTACCAACTTTACAATGTTGGTATCCGGGAGCCTGCGGGGGAGGTGGGCGTCATGGGGGGCGGGCCTCCAAAATCTGCGTCATTTTGGATCCGCCCCCGTGGCGTCATGATGCAAAAATGCGTCATTTGACAGCGGGGGCCAAACGCCGCGATTCACCAGGAGTCTCGGCGTTTGTGACCTAATTCTGCCACCGGGATTTTGCCACACTCGCCCGGGAGTCTTGGAGACTCTCTCAAAATGCGGGAGTCTCCCGGACATTCCGGGAGAGTTGGCAAGTATGGTTTAAGTGTACTAAATAAGTTTCTATGATTCACTTGAAAAAAATAATTACAAAACAATAGTCATTTTAAAACTGATCTAGAGTTAGGCCCGGCGCTCCCATTAGGCAAGGTTAGGCACTTGCCTAGGGCGCCGGGCTCTGGAGGGCGCCTGGAGGGTACCACAGAATACTAAAAGACTTTAAAACTGTGCGGCGACCGCTGACCATACCTGTCACGGCCGCCGCACAGCATTCAGATGCACGGGGAGGAGGGGAAGAGGCTATTTTGTCACCACCGCCGCCTCTCTGCTCCGTCTCCTCCCCTCCACTTACTAGTGTCAGTGAGTGGAGCGGAGGAGACGGAGCAGAGAGGCAGCGGTGGTGAGACAAGGTAAGGAGAGGAGGGAGGAGGGCGGCGATTTTTGCGGGGGGAGCGGAGATTTTTGCGGGGGGGGGGGGCGCCGCTTTTTTAAAAATGCCTAGGGCACCGTGGACCCTAGCACCGGCCCTGTCCAGAGTATTGTGCTTTATACTATACCCAAGGCCATAACTAGGGCTGTGTTAAAGGGGCGTCACCCAAGCCGCAAATGTGAAGAGGGATGTAGGGAATTTAATACTTTATATTAATTTAGTTACAATTGAGGGTTTGTGGGGCATCACATTTCCTTCTTGCCCCAGGTGTTAACATTTCTAGTTACAGCTCTGACTATAACATTAGGGGGTACATTTACTAAACTGCGGGTTTGAAAAAGTGGAGATGTTGCCTATGGCAAGCAATCAGATTCTAGCTGTCATTTTGTAGAATGTACTAAATAAATGTTAACTAGAATCTGATTGATTTCTATAGGCAACATCTCCACTTTTTCAAACCCGCAGTTTAGTAAAGCGGCGCTGCCTTGTAAAGGGAAACTTCCCTTTACAAGGCAGCGCCGCTTTAAATTTAAGCTGCGAAGACCCCGAACTCCCGCGAGTTGACAAAACCAGGGTATGATACATTTACCCCTAGGTCTTTAAAGTATAACATAAGCTTATCGCAACCAATCCAGTTACTGACAACCTGTTTTTGACTTGTTTGACCTCCTCAGTGAAGGACAGGTTGTTCTGATCAGCATGTGGATTGCTAGAGAGACCGCCTCACTTAAATGATCAGTGAGATTTCCAAACACCGGGCCTGATTAAGGATCTTAACTTCAGAAAGTTCTTATTTCAGTCTCCTGGACAAAACCATGTTACAATGCAAGGGGTGCAAATTAGTATTCTGTTTTGTACATAAGTTAAATATTGACTGTTTTTTCATGTAGCACACAAATATCAACTTTAAATTTCAAATAAGCTATCAAGTATTTGTGTGCTACATGAAAAAACAGTCAGTATTTAACTTATGTGCAAAACAGAATACTAATTTGCACCCCTTGCATTGTAACATGGTTTTGTCCAGGAGACTGAGATAAGAAGTTTGTGAAGTTAAGATCCTTAATGAATCAGGCCAACCATTCCTACTACCTTTGGAGTAATCTATTTGCACATTGGTGCTGAACAATTTTGCACCTTCTACCTTTATATTACACTTGAAAATTTTAAAAATAAATTAGTAACCGTTCTTGTATTGTCTTTTTGCAGCAGGCGATTTCAAGTAATCTACCATCAGAGAATTCATTATGTTGATTTTTAAATTAAAGTAAACTTATTGTAGAACATAAAAGTGACATTATAAACATATGTTTCATTAATTTTAAGGTTGGCCTGTTAAATGGGTGTAAACGATCTGAAAGCTAAATGACTTGAAACTGCTGGTATTGTATGGTTTATTTGACCCTCAATTTCTAATTGTGCTTTGCGATCTGCTTCTTAATCACCATTTACAACACTTTCATTAGCTATCAGTCTTGCCCTATTACTTAAAAACTTAGTAAAGCTTAACAATGATTCAAAAAACTAAACCAGTTTAAAAATAAAGAGTTTATTAACTGTAAATGTTGTGCAACGAGTTTTAATCAGTAAAAAGAAGAACAAAATAGCTAATTATTTTACTTTATAAAAAACATAAAACATGTCATCAGGGATGGCCCAATTGGGGTCCCTGTTTGACATCCATTGTTCAACCCCTCCTATCCCACTGGAGCAAGCATGGCTATTGACAATATCATTGTCCCTTCCCAAGGGGCTCATTTTAAGTTAAACGCAAACTTAGTTTTGGCTTATAATACTCTCTTTTACATATGAGCATGCATGCGCACAAACCACTAACTTCACTTTGTGCACTTGCGCAGAACTAAAAAACAAAAGAGTATTATATAGCAAAAATGCAATTTGCGTTCAAACTAATAGGAGCATCTCAGTCTCTCACACCTTTTCATGTTAATCATAGCCGTTAGATGAGTGTTTTCTCTTTTCCCCTCTCCAGTTCTCCCTCTCTCTGGTTTTCTCTCCTACACTCCCCTCTGTTTCTATCTCCTTATTGTTCTTTGCTTACTCTCTCGTTCTTTCTTTTCTGCCCACCTCTCCAGTTCTCTATCCCTATGGCTCTCTCTGCTCTAACTCTTCTCTGGTTCTCTCAGCCCCCCCTCCCCCTCCATTCCCTCCTTCTGGTTCGTTCTCTCTCTCTCTCTCTCTCTCTCTCTCTCTCTCTTTTCTCTGCCCTCTCTGAATCTCTTTCCTCTAGCTCTGGTTCTCTTTCCTCTACCCCTTTCCTTTCACTCACTACCTCTCTCTGATTCTCTCTCCTCTGTAACGTTCCTTCTTTCTAGTTCTCTCCTCTCTCTGGTTATCTCTCCTCTATCACCGCCCTCGATGCCCCTCTCCCACCTCACCCCTAATTGGATCTCCATCCTCTCTCTCCTTCTCTCTCCCTCTGGTTCTCTCCTCTCCATGGCAGTTATATTATGCTTCCACATAAGGCAGGCAGCAGCTTCACTCCTCTGTAAAACAGCATTTTGGCATCTTAACCATCAAGTATTGATGGTTAAAAGAGGTTACGGTTGCTCTGCATTCTTTTAACTGCTGTGGTTCTTTGTTATTATCTTATACTGTTGGCACTCCAGGGCTGATTGGATCACCAGAGATGATGCATGGGTGCTGGTGTTGTGGCAACCACAAAAGCCATTCCAGTCTGTCAGTGACTAAAGAGAAAGTTTTCATCATACTAACATCTGACATTTTACAGTGTTTTAAGTAGTTTGTGATAATGTTGGATGAGGGACCTCTGCACAAGGAAAATCCCTTATATCATGTACTATTCAACTCAAATGCACATTGAAATGGTAAAATACACATGTTGTTTTAAATATTTATGGAGTGAGATATTGAAGTAAAACAAATACACTTTTTTCACTGTCATTTTCCTAGCTTAAGTAATGTATCACAGATCAAAATGGGCAAAGTCCTCTTCATTAAAATGTGTTCAGGTCCAGATGCAAGACCATGGACAAGGGGAGTTTGTTCACATGGCAATATTTTCCACTTGTGAAGGTCATGTCCCATCAGATCACATAGAAAACTTGAATAATCCAGAATAGTACAAACACAGGGATAGTCCTAGATATTCCTACCTATGTAAATGTACATGTTCAAGTGTGTGTACAGTATGAGATGTTTTATCCAATGAAGAGTAGTCTAGTAACTTACAAAAAATAGAAATAAATAAGATAAATTAAAGTTGCAAGGCGTAGTAAAAAGGTACTTTTTCACTTGTCGTTGTGCAATGTGAGTAATGTCTATATGGGTTGGTTTTGAGGGTGGTGAATGAGAAAGTTTATATGGAGTGTGAGTAGTGTAATGGGGGAGGGCAGATTAGATGTATGGCATGAGGTGACAAATGTACATGTAGGGTGTAAAATACTGATAATGAACCATGTGTTAAAGTAGGATAAATGTAAGGTCTAAGTGCTAAAGAGCTAAGTATACGTTATATAACACTACTTCCTGTTTCCTGAATAGCTTATGCCACTCAATTCCAGTTACACCAACATACTATAGGGTTCATACCAATGAAAAGGATCTATGATGCTGTTAGAGTGAAATTGAATGATTATTGATTTAATATCTATCATGTGCTAAGCTTTAGAAAATAATGTGCTATAGCTTTAAAAGAAATTAGCAGATATTTTACTTAGAATGAGAAAAGACAAAGATTGAAGTTTTAAAAATGTTGCAAAAGATGTTCTCAGAGAATATGGACAATTCAAGGGCGCACAAACTTACCGTACCGTTCAGTGTAAAAGTAACAAGAATGATGGCAAAATGCCTGAGAAGATAAAAACATAAATGAGAAAGATGCAGAGTACGCATAATTAACTTGTTGTTGTTTTTAATAATTTTATTGTTTTATGATTGGTTCTTATGCTTCTAATACCTCTAATAATTATGATTGGTTGTTACGCTGCTATACCTCTAATGATTTACTGCCTTATAATTGGTAGTTGAACTACAATACCCCTATTTTACTGTATAAATAAAGAGCCTGAAGTAACCTCTGGTTGGAACAGAATCAGAATTACTCAGCATTATATCATACAGGTGTTGTGTATTTTTCTGTTCACCAGTCGACTGAAAATAAAGGGAGATCTGACTGACATTGAAGGGAATTGATAGAAGTATCGGTGAACCCTGATACCCCAACAATGCTTTTGTGTACAGTATTAGTGTATGTATGTATCCATGTATGTAGAAACCTGTGTATATATTAGAGATGAGCGGTTCGGATTATGTGAAATCCAACGAAATCGGATGTTGGGGATCCGAGTGAAACTGAGTAGTAACTTGATTTCTCTGACAAAATGTGTATCTCAAAATGAGGTGAAACGTAATTTCCATGAATATTTTTGCAAAACTCTCAAGTTTTGGATCGTCATCTTGTGTATATATAGCCTGCCCTCGTTCACTCATGTGCCATTTTAGAACAGACAGTGTGTGGGGAAGAGGTTAGCTGTGGTGCTCTGTTGATAATATAGCATTTACGGTGAACCAGGGACATAGGAAAACAATAGAATCCTGTCATTATTGTAAAGCACTTCTGTATAGAATAGTCATCTACAATAGTTTGCTGATCATTTGCTTTTAATTTCAATCTTAATACACTTTACACAGACTAGTGGCTACTGGTTGTTGTTAATGCATTGCATTGCCTATATCTACTAGTAATAGACAGTATATACAGACTGAGTTAGATAGATATCATTCTGAACTAACTAGTATATTCAGTAGAATCCAAAAAAACAAACATATTTCTTTCTTTTAAAAGAGAAAGTTTTTCGAGTGAAAGTAATCTTGTGTGGGGCAGTGACAAGTGAAATTTTTTTTAAAAAAAAACTGGGTGTTTGTGTGTGAGATTCAGCAGCAGTTGCATAACCCCCAAAAAAAGCTATATATTCTAATATTTTCTATTTTCAATACTTTTATATTTTGGAAGGGAAATCTGTATTTAAAGAAGGCTGTTTGTCAGGGTCAACACGCAGCTAGGCCCACTTAAAAAAGGTTATATATTCTAATCTTTTGTACTTTTCAATACATTTATATTTTGGAAGGGTCATTTAGGGAAATCTATATTTAAAGAAGGCTGTTTATCAGGGTTAGCACACAGCTGGATCCCTCAAAAAACGCTATATATTCTAATCCTTTCTATTTTTCAAAACACATATTTATTGGAAGAGTCATTCAGTGAAATCTATATTTTAAGAAGGGAGTTTTTGTTAGAGGGATTTTTCTGCCCCTTTTTGTCATTCAGTGACCGTATGTAGAACATTGCAGTGGCTGTAAAAAAATATCATCTGTCATGCCATCAACAGAAGCAAGTCCATTGGATAAATTAAATAACCAAATGTGGCCTGTACCACTACTACAACAATTCAAAGAGTAGCCACACAATACATTGCCAAGAGCATGGCTTTCAATACCTTGCCGCTATAAAAATAAATGAGAATGCTGAGAGACGAAGATGTCCTGCACCCATAGTACAACAATTCAAAGATTAGCCACACAGTACATTGCCAGTGTATTCATCGGTTGTAAAGATCATGGCTTTCAATATCTTGCTGCTATATAAATAAATGAGGATACTGAAAGACGAAGATGTCCTGCACCCATAGTACAACAATTCAAAGATTAACCACACAATACATTGCCAGTGTATTCATCGGTTGCCAAGAGCACAGCTTTTATCATCTTATTTTACTTATATGCTCTGTGCCATAATACTGCCCCTCTGAATCAAACCAGGGGACTCGTGTATATTTATGGGGAGGGGGGGGGAGGATAAATTATTCCCCTGGGGTAAGCTTCGTCCAACCTCAGGGTAAAGAGGACTGTCAGAGACTTGCAGCGGTGATGGTCCTCTAGACCCATGTATATCAATATGGAATTTATTATTTAAATTTTTATATATATATATATATATATATATATATATATATATATATATGAGAGAGAGAGAGATATGTGTGTGTTCTATTGGTGATGTGTAAGAGATATGTAAAAGAGACAGTTCAGATAGGCCAATAGTCACCCTTGCCACACATGCAAGTATATATAATACTTCCATTGATGCAGATTTGGTTGCCTAAAACATGTCTTGACTATGCAAATGAATAATAGGACCGATTGTAGACCTGGCAAAGAATACATGTATAGATGGAGATATGATGGATGATGATGCTATCTGATGGAGCTAGAGTACCGTAAAGTATGGTTAATTATTTTTAGAACTGAATTGTAGAAAGCAAGTGCACCAGTTGCAGACAAACTCCTTCATTAAGAAAGCTGTGGAAAACTACGGACAGCGGTATTAGTAGACATTTAAAAGATGATGAGAGGGCACAATGTTAAATGGTGCAAGTAAAGATGGCATTGTCCTTGGAGTGAAGTACATCTGTGCCATAATGCTGCCCTTCTGAATCAAACCAGGGGACTCCTAAATATTTATGTGGGGAGACAGCGCAAAAATCATTGCCCCAGGGTAAGCTTCGCCCAACCCTGGGTTAATGGAGACTGGCCAAGACTTGGGTGGTTCCCAACTGGGGCATACTCACTGTGACACCTGGGCAACCTTGACACCTATTACTGCTCCTACATCCCAGCTAGTGACAGGTAGCCGGGCGCTTGGCTGTAATTAAATTAACAGGCAGAGGTCATTGGATGGACAGTGGTAAGAATGAACAGAGTTAGACATTTTGTAACATAAATAGACATAGATGTCCTGCACCCATACTACAAAAATCAAAGATTAGACACACAATACATCCAGAGCATTAATCGGTAGCCAAGGGCAGGACTTTCCTTCCTAGTTGTTCTTATACCATCATCATAGTTATTTATAAAGTGCTACTAATTCTCAAGCGCTGTGCAGAGAATTCACTCACATTTGTACCTGCACCATTGGTGCCTACGATCTAAATTCCTTAACAAAGACACTCTCCTCTCTCATAGACACCTCTGGAGAGAGACTAAGGTCAATTTAATAGCAGCCTTATATGCTCTGTGCAGTAATGCTGCCCTTCTGAATTAAACTAGGGGACTCGTAAACATTTATGTGGGAGGGAGGGCAAATCATTCCCCCGGGGTAAGCTTTGTCCGGCATAACAGGGGCTGCCTGAGACTTGTAGTAAAGAAGACCACCAAGAACGGGTGTACTCACTCGGACACCAGGGCTACCAGGAAGCCTCACCCTGCTGCTGCATCAAGGGCTAGTGACAGGCAGCCAGGGCGCATGGCTGTAATTATCTTATTGCTGCTTCTTGAGTTGACGTGGGGGCGTATTCTTGGCCCTATTTCTCCTATTTCCATGCTACCAATTCCTGCTCATAAGCTTTTACTACATGGAGTTACGTCCTAGGAGCATCAGAGTACCTGTGATTGCATCCAACTCTACTTGAAAGCCGGTTGCTATAGGTGAAGACTTCTACTAGTTCTTAAAGCTTATGACAGTTACTAGGGAGCTGTAACATCATAAAGGATTATATCCTGGGACCAGTGGTGTAATAACAATCTGACCTTCCACTGTATGGTTTTGCTATTAGTTGTTAGCTGACTTGTATTGCTCTTTACGCCACCAATTTTATTTAAATAAAAACTCAGACCCTTTTGCCAAATTTACATTGCTGTCCTGGTGGTTATTTATTTATTGAATTACAGTAATAGAAAGACAGAACATGCGAAGGAGGTTTGGGTGCAATGAAAGGGAGATATCAACACTATTCAGTTTATTAGTTTTGAAAGCAAATGCAATGATGGCAAAGTTTCAAAATCCTTCATTAAGACAGCTCGCTGCAGACTTTGGCCAACATTGGTGAAAATTTAGACTGTTGTGAAGGGACCATTAGAAAACAGACTGGAAATGAATATTAATGCTATAAATAGTAATATAGGAGCTAAAACAGTTCAAAATGATATTATTTTACCAATTTTTCACAATTTTCAATTAAATCCAGATCCAAAACCTTTCATGGAAGTTTATCAAAAACAGTAGCAAAGCCGAAACACGAAGTTGGGTTAGAACTAACACTGGTTTCAAAACCAAAACACAAGGGTCAGTGCACATCTCTAGTATATATCTTCAAGTATCTGTTTGTATGCTGATTATGTGCATATTGTTTCTGGGTGTATGTCTATTTGTGTTTGTGTATAAAAAATTATACAGATGTGTACTGTACTGTATTTGTAACATCAGTTTTAAAAGTAAAAATGTACCCTATAGTTTATAATATAAACATACTAGTGGGTATATTTACTAAACTGTGGGTTTGAAAAAGTGGAGATGTTACCTATAGCAACCAATCAGATTCTAGCTATCATTTTGTAGAATCTCCACTTATATTATTATAATATATATATATATATATATATATATATATATATATATATATTATATTATATATATCTTATATATTAATTCTTATTATTGACTTTATTAGTTGTTTTGGTAATATTTCAATATGACTTATTAGTTGTTATTGTAATGTTTCAATACTCATATAGTCATCAGCATGAAGTGTTTTACATTACAGGTACCATATCTTATACAATTCATCACACATCCAGATCTCCTCCTATGTGTGTGTTAATATATATTTTTAGTACCTTTAACAATGCTATTAATATTAGTTTTATTAATTTTTACCCATTTACAATCCCCCGTATTTATATATCAGATCTAATCCAATATACCAAAGATACTTATTACTGGGAAAATAACTTGAATAATTATTTGTTATAATAAACATACATCATTTAGCAGCAGTACACGGTTTAATGGGTGGATGGTACTAGATATATCCCCTATTTAGTGCCAGTGTAAAATTCAATGGGTGGGTAACATCCAGTACATTCACTATCAATGGGACATGAAAAGGACCACAATTAAATAATGTCACAAAGCTGTAATTGCTCTACATAACTGTACATAGTTGCCTTTTTCAAGGCTATATTGGCGAAACGTATGACGGGTAGGATTTCAATCGAGACGTCATAAAACCCTTCTGTTTCAGCTCTGGGGGTAAATGTATTAACATGCGGGTTCCCTTTACAATGCAGCGCCGCTTTAAATTTAATCGCCAAAGACGCTGAACTCGCGGGTGTTGAAGAACCCGCATGTTAATACATTTACCCCCTGATCTTTAAGAAAATATGGTTCTAGTAAGGTGAAAGAGCAATCCCTTAGTTGAAATGTAAAATAGCAATAGGTTGCTGTATAGAATACCTGAGGTGAGTCCCTGTTTGGTGAGGACCTATTTGTTTTTCTGTTAAGTCATGGAAGTTTGCCAGAGACCTGTATAAAAGCACTTCAGCCTCATTCATTTATATAGTCGTGCAACTCCTCTGTGGCGTATTTTATTTAATTTATATCAGTATGTAGCCCCTGTTTGCATGCATGTGTTGTGGAAGTGTCTTCCCTATGACACCTAACTAATGGTAACCTTAGGTTGACCACCTGACTGTAGGTCAGTTATTCCCATCTCAGGTTAAAATGGGAGGAAACCCACGCAAACACAGGGAGAACATACAAACTCCACACACATAAGGCCATGGTTGGGAATTGAACTCATGACCCCAGCGCTGTGAGGCAGAAGTGCTAACCACTAAGCCACTGTGTTGCAGGTGTAATATATGCAAACAAGTCTTAATAGATGAGGCAGATGAAGTGGTGCACAAACACAGTTGGTGAAAGTCTTCTGATAAATTAGTTTGCATTTATTACATGGTAGCAATGTACAGTCGCTGAATACACAATTCGCTAGAACACATTCACTTTCACAGTATCATCTCTCATATCATGAAGCCATTCAAGATATTTAAATATACTGCAACTAGAGTGAAAATGAAAGTACAATGCCTAAGCCAGCCTATATACAGGACAAGAAACACCAAGTTAATTAGTGATCTCTATTATTTCTAGTAGGGACTAAAGTGCTTCTAATGAATACAGAATTAACAATGTTATATGAGTCTAAAAAGACCATTTCACTTCAACTGAGCATGATGGAAGAGGCTGTGTGCAGCAAAGTAATGTTCTGGCCATAGGATACAAAGACCCAAACATGTTGCTCAGCTCTAAAAATTATGGCACGTAACATCAGTATTTACTGTGAAAAACAAGGGAAAGAAGATGAATGGAGGATAACCCCCCCAAATATTTTAAACAATATGGAAAACATAGGATTCCCTAAAATTTAGTGAATAACTTGTGTTGCAATCCCACCAGTAGTTTTAAGTGTAGGTTGGAGCTGCACTGCAGCCTCTGAGTTGCTAGTTACCACTCCACATGTTGAGTCTGCTTTAGGGCAACGGGTTGTGGTAGAGTGCAGCTTTGGGGAGATAATTGCCTTCTTCAACCTCATTCAAAGTAGTTGCTGCATCTAAAAGGAGGAAATGACACTGCCACAGGATGAGGAACCGGCAAAGCAAATATTTAGTCTAATAGGTGAATTTACTGTGTTGCTGTTAATTGTGCTTGACGCAATTATGCCACTTGAAATATTATCCCCTGTTATTGAGACAGTGTTGCTGTGGGTGTGCAATATAAGTCCTTTCTAGAATGTGAAGCTTTGTGAGTATGTCATTAACCGAAATGTTTATGTCCCTGGTGACATAGACATTAGAGATGCTGACCAATTGGTCTTAGCACTGTTGGTGTTGCAGAGATGGATGAAGCACCAGTTCCCCATGTCATTGACTTCTCAATATTTACCACATTTCACACAGTTGCTTGTATGTAGGCTTACTTTGCTGAGCCTAGGCTTACGACATGGAGATCCTCAGGAACCACTTCCTTCATGTGAGATTTCTTTGAATTATCACATGGTGGGATAGTGAGCAAAATAAATAACCAGTAGTAATTATTCTGATACAGACAGTGGTCGAAATGGAAATTTAAAAGTGGCAGTATGGACATTTAGAAGGTGCAGTATGGAATACTTAATGGGAATGTAAGTGAATAGAATTGAATAGTTTTACAATGAAGGAGAAGTGGCGGTATGGCATACCATTGTATACACCCCTACTTGAACCACTTAGTACACCAAATCAAGAGAGAGTATTTGTATGAATTTCAGTTGCTGTATTTAATATTCTTGCAAAGCGTTGCTATGCCAGTCCTATACTACTACCAACAAAATTATCAGAGTAGCATTGAATTGACGTTTATCAACCACAGTTCTATTAATAGTAATACATTAAGCTGAATTCTAATTTACAAATACAATGACCATTTTACAAACCGGTGAGGCAAATGTAGAATGATTTTATGGTGGAAAATACACACCTCTGTAAAATGCTGCCACAAGGCATGGCATATAACTCTAAATTATGCTGGATAATCCATAAACCAAGCTCTAGATGGTACAGTACAGCCCATTTTGAGAGGCATTACCATGTTAGCTAGCAGTCTGCAAAAGCTGAGATAGCTGCATATCTTTGGAAGTACATTAGGTTAGCCATGGAAATATTTTAGTGAGGTTTATCTATGCATATGTTTATTGAAATGATAGCATAAGCCACTGCTGTGTGTAGAGAAATAAATAAAAAAAAATGATAGGCTGCTAGCTAGTAGCAGAATAGTCAAACAAAAAATTAGGATCCCTGGCAAGCTACCATGCATGCAAACAAATAATCTATACTAATGAAGGAACTATATTACATGGAAACAGTCTTCGTGCATTGACTTTTTTGGAACTAACGTATCTGTATAAATGTCACAATGTGCTTATTATACACTTTTTTTATCAGTATTTGTTGTTTCTGGTCATGTGACCCTTGTATTTTAGTGGTGGGTAAAAATTGTTTATATGGATTGTACTATATTTGTTTCATTCAATAAAAACAGGGTTTTTTTAAGCATTTATATGGTCATGGAATAGAAATTCCCATCGACTTCTAATACTGTTATAATTTACGGTGTTTTGGGGGTACATTGTCCATATATAATGTAGAAAAATGTAAGTGTCTTATATTATTTGAATACATTTAGAGCAGCGGGGAAATCTTTGTACTTTAAAAATATACCGCAAAATATTTTAACCTACCACTCATCTACCAGTAATACAAACATACTAGGCAAAACATATAACTTTGTAATGTATAATAAAGCAAAATGAAAATCTAAATGGATGCAAACATGCCTAACATGCAAATCTCACTATTAATAGTACTAAATATTATAGTGTTCTATGAACAAAACCATGATGATACTATTTCAATAACTCTTTGCACATCCACATGGTACACTACCATTCAAATGAGCATTTCTTCTAAACAGTGAAATTGATTAAGAACTTCTTGATATGTGTCTGTCATGGTAATGACGCATTAAGCACCAGTGTCGCATGGCGGCAGAACAAGCAAGAAAAATGAACTGGAAACAATCAAAATGTTGAACAAGCACATTTAATACATTGACTACTCAGCCTCAAAGGATGAAAGTCAATAAGCTTTCCTGAACACTTGAGCATGAAAAGAATAAATTATACCACCACGTAACACAGTTTAATGAGAAATAAACTTATAAAGTAGCACATAGGAAAATATACACTTCAGCTTGAAAAGAATATAAAGAAACTCCCATATTCAACACACTTGTAATAATAAGTGCATATAACCCGAGCAAATAAAATGATACACTAGGAAAACACTGGATATCAAAAAAAATAATCTAATGACAGAAAGCAAAATGCTGTGATTCCGCTAAATATGTCTTGAGCATTTCTCCAGTACTATTATTCTCTGAAATTCCCATTAGTGTGAATGTTTAAAGAAAAGGAGATGATAAATGTGCATGTTCAAGTAACGAGAGCATCTTTAAAATAAGATATTGGGAAATTCATGCTTTGTGCTGTAGAGGTTATCCGGGAAGTAGATATTAAGCACAGAAGAAAAATAAATAGACTCATTTTCAGAAAAACACAGCAGATACTATAAAAGTAAGATATATCCTATAAACACTTCTCAGACTGAACATGACTAGCTTCAATCTTTCATACTGTGTTTTAGATCATCTCCTATTAGGGAAAATCAGTGATATCCTTTATTTGTTCACAATTACCTCTATAGAGTTCATTTAACCCCTTCAAGGTCAGAGGAGGTTTTACGCCTATATGGCCAGAACCAGAATTTTCATGGTTTTTGCATCATCCATATCGATTTTGTCCAGAATTTCTAAATCTGCCCAAGAAAGTTATTTCTTTTATGGGACATATAGGTGTTTCTTTTGGCAGCAAATTAAAACAGATATCCATTAGCTAGGTAAAAAAATGGCAAAATTAATTCTGATGTTCTAATGTCATTGCTTATAATCTATGCGTTCTAATGTCACTAGCTCAGTGTTCATTAAGAAAATTATTATTGATATTAGAAGTGACCTCTGATTTCTATGACCTGTTTAAAAGCACAAGGACACATGGTAACAGAAATCTGAGGCTACTTTTAATATACTATAGTGGGGAGTGCGATATCCTATATATAATCAGAGATGTTGTGATGTCAGAACTCTTCAATAAATTATTCTGCAAGTCAATTCCTTCATTGCACAGCAGATGAAATGCTCTTTATACACATTCCAGTGAACTGCGCAGTTAATATTCAGAAGCAGGCAAACAGCAGAGTATGTATTGAAAATAGCAGCAAGAATTTAATTCTCTACTGGCATTGTTCCTCACCTTCCCACTACACACTCTGTTTCTAAAGTAGCAACAACAAATAGAGGGACAGAACTACATAAAGAATTATAGAAATGACGTTTGTGTTTTTTATATTCAGTACATTTATTGAACTTTCTTTTCCTTCTAATTCTATTATTTACCATTATCTTTTCATTTATCATTCAAATTTCATTTACATTTTATTTAAACAGTATTAGCATTTATATTAAAATGTTAGCATTACAAAGGATACCCTATCTTACACTATATACACTAAGAGGATATTAAAAGTCACTTCAGATTTGTGCAACCTATCTTTAACATTGACAGTCATAAAAAAAATCACATAGAAATATATGCAGATGATACCCAAATGTATCTATCCTATCCTGATCTTTCACCATCTGTGTTTATCAGTGTTACTGACTGTCTTTCTGCCATTTCATCTTTAATGTCCTCTCGCCAACTGAAACCAATCTTTTAAAAACAGAGTTAATAATATTCCACCAGCCAACAGAAGGTACATACCTGAAATTTCTCTTTCTGTTGACAATATGACAAATCTCACACCACAATCACATTGCTTAGGCATTATCCTTGAACTTTTCTTTTTTCCTAAATTGACTCTATATCTCATGTTACATACATCTAAAAAGTATTTCTTGAATACACACATATCTCACATAAGACATTGGAAAAACTTTAATTCATGCACTCATCATCTCCCACATTGACTATTGCAATAACATCCTTAATGGTCTCCCTAAATCAGATTCTCACCCCTACAGTCTATTTTGCACGCAGAGGCAAGATTGATTTTCCTTGCTAAACATTTTCCTCTGCTGATCCACTCTGTCAGTCTCTACATTGGTTGCCTGTTTTTCAGTAAATCCAATAAAAATACTTCTACTAACATACAAGGCCATCAACACAACTGCCTACATCTCTTCACTAGTCTCAAAATATCTCCCAACTCAACACCTCCGTTCTACACAAGATCTGCTTCACTAAGCTGAACTCATTACCTGCTCCCATTCCCGGTTACAGGACTTTTTTCGGTCTGCATCCACTTTGTGGAATCCATCCCCCACACAATAAGACGACTTTCCTCTAGTCTTCAAACCTTCAGGCGCACTCTGAAAACCCACTTCTTCAGGCAAGCTTATAATATTCCTCAACCACCCTCTTAACCTCCCTAGGTTACCTTATTACCTCTCTTTACACTGTTCACACAGATAACAACCCTTTTACCAATATTACTGTGTGACTGGATCATAAAGCCCCTTAAGCACCTTTTACCTTTGAAATCTGTCTGGACCAATATGCAGTTTGTAGCACTTAACCTCGTGTATCAAACTCCCATTGTCAAATAGATTGTAAGCTTGCAGGCAGGGCCCTCTTACCTCTCTGTCAGTCTGTATTACCCAATATTGTTTTATTACTGTGTTTGTTCCCAATTGAAATGCGCTAAGGAATTTGCTGGCGCTATATAAATGATGATGATATTTAAGTGATAGTGCCACTGTATTATACCATATATGCTACTTTCGGCTCCATTAAGAAGAAGAAATCAGATCTTAGTCATTGTCAAATAACTTTTGCAGTGTCAGACTATAGATTGTAGACATTTTAACTATTTATATTTTCATGTAATGTTTTTTAGTTTCATGAAAGCATGGTGGGCAGTATAGTGGGAGTAGCTTAAAAGGTACCTCCAAACCCGTTTTGTAATCCGCTACTTAAGAAAGCGGTTATTCACTATAAAGATAGTTAACCCTTTGCTGCATATAAGCTGGTAATTTAAATAATCAATAAAGCAACAGGAAAATGAATAGCAACAAATTGTAAGTTATCTAGTCAAATCAGAGATATTAATAAAACATTGAGGAGGCCCTATTTAATATACCGTTACAATATACTAATTGTGAACCAAAAGTAATCAATTGGCCTCAAAACTAAAAGTGAAGATCTAAATGAGTCTACTATACTGTTAGGACAGAACATATGGTATTACAAAACATATTGCCAACTGATTTAAAAGTTGCAAACATGACAAAAAAAACTAAATAGCTTAAAATACATATTTTAATTAAATATCAAATGAATGACTGCAATAAAATTAATTAATTCAACTGATAATTAAATGTTCAGTTAAATTCTAGAAATGGGTACAAATTATGAACATCATTTTATGTGAGGCAGTACAGAACTAAGGCTGAAATAGAAGACATGAAGTTCACTGATCAATAAAATGTCACGCTGAGAAATGTTGATTTCAAAGTAGGGCATTTTGTCTTTTTTTATATAATTTCCAGCAACTCATCCAGTATATTTTTTTGTGTGTACAAATGAGGACACACTTGTGTTTTTTGATATGGGAGGGACAAAGAAAACCCCCAAAAAAAGATGCTTATAAAAAAATAAAATAAAAGTAAAATAAATTGATAGATAAATACAAGAATATATTGCACAGAGGGCTAATTAATGATCTATATGTTTTTGTTTTAATACATAAAAGACACCAAAAAATAAACAGAAAATGTATGAACAACTATAGTGTGGTAGCAACATCTATTTACAAGATGTAATGAAATACTTTCTCTTAACTGACAAACTACTAGTATATATGAGGTAAAATATTGGTACATGCCAATGTTTTGTAAGTTGAGTGACAAAATAATGTTATGGTTTATATGTGACTATATTTTAATGAATAATACTGTTTTCATCTCACTCTAACATTTCAGTTTGCTGCATTGCAGGATTAAAAAGAAATTTCTATATTTGACTTGTGTGACTATTCAAAAGCTCATTTCTGAACATTAAACAGTGCAGCCAGACTACTGTTTTGCTTGCACTAGTGCATCTAGTTGTCCGCCAGGCATATAACAAAGGGCTAGCCAACTTCCTGGTTTTTGTGAATATCTCTAAAAAAAACAATCTGCACCACCTACATTTGAGGGTTTGCAGATCCATTGTAAAATGACCATGGTGGAAACGGTACAAATGTCACAAAGTACAATCCACTTCTAATTACATTTTTTCAGTTTTCTCCTAGAATACAGCTCAGCATAGCCTCTTTTATGTCCTGAATTATTCATCAGAGGGACGGAACATCGGGACGGTCATTATTATATATGTCACTTTGTGTGTTTGAATGTTTTTAATAAAATGGTCACGGTGCACTTAGAACTGAAGTTTTCCATAAAACTAAATATGGATGGTGCAAAATGCATTCCATTATACCAATCCGATAAACAGCCAGATAATTCAAGTTCTATAACAAGGAGGAAAAGGCTTTTCTGCCCACCAAAAAAAGGGAATGCCTTAGATCCTCAATGCCAGATCATTTAACTAAATCCGCCCTGCAAAATGAAATGTTATTTTCCCACTTTAGTACAAAAGTTTGCACTTGTGCTCCTAAGTCGCACTTAGTAAAGAATGCCCACAATATGCCTCTATCATCAGATGATGGAAAAGTTTTCTTTGCCTGCAGACGTGGACACTTTGAGCCACAAATCTATGTTCCTATCATACAAATAGGTGCATTTTCTCAAGATTAGGCATCTGCTGTCATCAATGAACATGTGCATTTTGAACTTTCATAAATAAAACATTCTGTGTTCTTCAGAACAACGTGGCCGCAGGATTTAAAAGACAACCTTAGCTGATTTTTTTCTCGTGACTCATAGAGCTGCGAGAAAACCTCAGTGGAGAATTTTTCGTAGTAACTATAATAATGCTAAAGAACAACACGACTAAATAAATCTGCCTGAATGCCTCTGACAATTATACCTCTCATACAGTATTTATTTTTTTGATTCCTGAGATATAATTAAGAATAAACAAATACTGTCAACAAAACTTTCAACATACTGGGGGACATGAAACTAATCTTTTGAGGAAATATAATCAGGATGTTTGAAAGACATTTGCTTTCATTTTCTAAATTGTACTAGAAAATTAAGACAATTTGATTCCTGTGCACCAGTTTCATAATGTTCCCCGATTTTTCTTAATCTGTTGCATCACAGCCATGGGTCTTAAGCTATGGTGCTTAATAAATGACACCACAATATGGCTGTCTTGCGTCTTCAATGGAAACCAATGGATCCTAAAGCATGGTTCCTGTTACCATGATTATTATTACATTACATACAAAATAAATGTTATTTGTTAAATTCCAAGGTTCTATGTGCTTCCTCGTTTGTAACAGAAAATCCTGTGATGTTACAGGCCTCTCATGCAAAGCATTACTAATGAATCCATATAACATAAATCTAATAGTAATTGTAATAATTAGATTTGCATTTAAATCAAGTAGCGCTGAAATAGGGGAGACCTTCTGGAGTCTGAAGGGACTCTTCACAATCTAGATAAAATAATGAACATAAATAAAGTAAAAAAATAAAATAAAATTAATTTGCTGCAGGCCCTAAAACTATATTAAACCCACATGCCAGGAGCATCCTACATTGTCCCCATTAGCTGACTGCAAGGATGAATGTGACTGCCGATGTCTTATGAAATATTAACTAAAGTTGTACTATGCATAAATCTTTTTACATTATTTTACTGTATATGTAAGATCAGTGTTCAACCCAGCAATATTACTGAAAGGTTAAGTTAAAATATTAGATTGACATGTAAGGCTAATTATATGTACAATATTATAAATTTATATTAAATTGCAAAGATGAAATGCGAGCAAGAGTTCATGATTGACTGACTGGAGATATGGTAAAGCAGAGACATGTGTAACAATCCCATATGACAGAATGTACATATTATAATGGCCAAGTGCAGTGAAGCTAGGAGCACTCATAGCAGGTATTTTTCAATGCCTCGGGAACAGCATAAAAGCAGTCCAATCATCAGAATAATGTTATTTAAACAAAGGGCAGGACATTACAAGCAAAGAAAATCTAAGATTAATACTTTGTAATTCAGTATGTTTAGGTTTTATTCTACCCTTCAGAACAGTGGAAATGACCTATTAATGTGAGTGATGTTGCAAGAGCATGTTTGCGATCAGGATTAATTATAGAACAATATAAGTGTAAATTGTTTTCAAAACAATATTTGCTTTATTCAGTAAGAGTATTGAAAACGATATTCAATAAAAACTGCAAATAGCTTCACAGTGCAATGCATTGTTATACCGAATTATTTCAATACAGATATCTTTTTTTCTTTCTTAATTTTAACTTTAATTATACCTACAATTTTTTCATTTGATCGCTGCTTATATTCTTAATTTACATTTACTGAATTGTAATAGGACTAATTTAAGATGGGCACTTGGCCTTAGGAATTTGATTATCTGCCCCTAATAAGAGCCCTTTCATGTATGGAAACAAAAATGTGGATCTTGGCTAAATTTGGGTTTTATAGATACGCATCGGGTGTGAATGCATCTGAAGCTATGTGCATCAATATGCACATTTTTTACCTGGAGGTGTAAGTTCCCAAAGTCTACTTTTGCAAGGATGTGTTGTAGAACACCCACATTTATGGAACATGAGAATGCTGTTTAAAAGTGTGCATAATTGTAATATACATTTTCTTGCAAAGTATGAAAAAGTAATGAATATTTATTATTTAGACCTGCAGGAGCAATAGAGAGTAGATGAAGAGCAACAGTGAAACCTCATTGAGTGTTTTAAGGCCACCCTAAGTAGTGGTTACCAGTGGCAACAAAAGAGAATGTACAGCACGTTCTCCTCATTGGATCGATGCAGAGACATAGTATTTCATCAAGATGTGAAATGAGGAGATCAGACTGTTCATGAGAAATCCTACAGGTAAGTACTATATTACTAGTTATGTTTGCTCTTCAGCCCTCCATGGCAGCTATTATAATGGATAGAATCCCTTTTCAGCGGTCTACACATGGGTACACTGCTTCATAGGTCACATGGTGTCAAGATGGAGACCAAGCTTAAAGAGGGCTTTGAGCTGCTCTTAAGTATAGATGCTCAGGCCCGGTTCTCCGAGAACCGAACCCACCCAAACTTCGTAGATCCGAGTACCGAGCTGGCTCTGCACTTTCGCGCGCCCTCGAAAATGAAAACGAGGCAAAACATCATCATTGTGTTGTCGGATCTCGCGAGTTTTGGATTCTATAAGTACCGCCCTCCATGGAGATCGTGCGCCATTTCACAGAGTGACATTCTACTGAGTTATAGCTCACACAGAAACAGGAGAGGTCCCAGTGTTGCCAGTCTACAGTCTAGGTGCCATTGTTCCATTGCTAATTGTCATTGCTGAAATAGAAATAATTGGGCTGTCAGTGTTCTTAAAAATCTGCAGTCACATTGTACTGTGTTATTATAGTTCACACAGAAACAGGAGAGGTCCCAGTGCTCTTGCCAGTCTACAGTCTACGTGCCATTGCTCCATTGCTTATTGTCATTTCTGAAATATAAATAATAGGGCTGGCAGTGTTTTTAAAAGTCTCCAGTGACATTCTACTGTGCCATAGCTCATACAGAAACAGAAGGGGTGTCAGTGTCCTTGTCACCATTCAGTCTCCAGTCACATTGTTCTTGTCACTCTCCAGTCTTCATTCACATTGTTCTTGTCACTCTCCAGTCTCAGTCATGATGATACTAACCCCTCTACGTCATGTGCTAAAGCCTATGTTCAGGTGCATAGTAGTTTTAAGTCAGGGAAACTTAAATGTAAGAAAAAAAAAAAAAAGCTTGTGACTATTTAAAGAAAGAAAAACCTCTCTAATAAAGCTGAAAGTTTACTGTAGAAAAACATAAAATTGCCAACATGCCATTAAACCCAAAATATTAACAAGCATGCCAGCATCAGCTAGCTCCCTTCTCTCAGCTAGATCCCAGCACCTGCAATCTACACTGTCATCAACCTCACACAATACTAATTCATCCCCGCTGGAATCCACCATTACAGAAGTCTCTGTATTCTGATTTAATTGCTGGTAATGGCCTTCCTCGTGGAATTTGTAGTTCATTTTACGACAGAACTGTCACGATTTTTGGGCAATTCTTTTACACCAGACCAAATGTCAAAATGTGCTGACTCATCTGCATCACAACTGGGTGTCTTGGGAAAACTAAGTTGTTCCCTAGCAGCAGCTGCCATAGAAACTGAGGGAGGATGAGTCATCGTGTCAGCTCTTAAACCTAGGATCATGCACAGTTGCCAAAATGTAGTGATCCAATTTCAAGATGTTGATAACTCTCGGATCCTGGCGAAGCGAATAAAGTACTTGATCTACAAGTCCTACATAGTTAGCGGAATTGCTCAGTTTCATCTCCTTCAATTTCTCTAGCTGTTTTTCCAAAAGTCTAACTAGGGGAATCACTTGACTCAAGCTAACAGTGTCTCAACTCACTTCACAGGTGATTACGTAGAGTGGTATCAGCACCTTGCACAACACGGAAAGTATTCTCCACTGCACTGGACTAAAGTACATTCCCCCTACAATCTCCTACATGCTGTTGCAGAATGCCGAAAATGTCCCAAATTATTTCTGGACACAGACAACATCTCCTACATGTCAATGTCATTTTTCAAAAAGCTCGGTACCACCAAATTGAATGTGTGAGCAAAACAGGGAACGTAATGGAATTCTCCAAGCTGTAATGCTCTCACAATATTGGTGGCGTTATCACAAATTACATATCCTCAGGAGAGTCCAAGCAGGATAAGCCATGTTGCAATGACATCCCTTCGTTTTTCAAACAGGCTGTCAGCGGTATGACTCTTAGTGTAGCCGGTGATACACAAGTGTAGGATACCACTTTGTATTTGCAACAGGATGAGGGGAATATTTGGGTAGATGACAATGGCGCTGATGAGGATGATGTTGTTTGTGCAGCTGGTTTTAGACAGTTAATTGAGGTCCTGTGTCCCCGTTACCAAATTCCATCATGACACCATTTTACTAGAAAATCAATTCCTCACCTCTACCAGAAGGTTCCATAAAATGTAACAATTGAGCTACAAAATACCATTCCACAGATATGTGGACAAGTGGAACTGGGCAATCTAAAGATTATATGACTGTGACAGCTCAGTGGGTTGGTGAATTACCTTCAGCAGCAGGAACAGCTGCAGCATGTACCCAACAGTTCCTCAGACTACTGCTGCTAGGAAAAAACTAAGCTTTCTAAGAGACCCAAGGATGATGCAAATGATTCAAAAGAACATTTTGACATTTGGTCTGGTCTAAAAGAATTGCCCCAAAGTCATGACAGCTCTGTCGTAAAATGAACTACAAATTTCACAAGGAAGGTCTTTACTGGCATTTAGATCAAAGTACAGACACTTCTGTAATGGTGGAGTCCAGCTGGGATTAATTAGTATTGAGTGATGATGATGTACACACTGATGAGGGTGAGGATTTTGACAATGTAGATTGCAGGTGATGGGATCTAGCTGAGAGAAGGAAGTTAGCTGATGCTGGAATGCTTATTAATATTTGGGTAAAATGACATGTTGGCAATTGTATGTTTTTCTACAGTGAAGTTTCACTTTTATTAAAGATGTGTTTTTTTTTCTTTAAAAAAGGTAAAAGCTTTTTTTTTTACATTTTTGTTTTTGACTTCTGTAATTGTGGCTTCCTGCGGGGTTGAACTAATATTGTGTTAGGATGATGTAAACACTGATGAGGGTGAGTATGAACCTGAAGATGATGACAACAACATCTTGCCACTGTAGAGTTCATTGACAGCAGTGATACCTTAGCTGCCTTAAGCCCATTGTTACCTTGTTTTGTGTGGGGTCCAAACAAGCCAATCACTTCAGCCACAAAAGTGGCACTCCTTGTTGCTTGTTAAACTGTGCATGTCCTTTTTAAGATCCATTATAAGGGTGGGTGGCAAGGTCCCAAGGACAATTCCATATTGCACCACTTTTCCTTTCAGCTACCGCTGTGTGACAATGTTACCTACATGTGCTATAAGTGCTGAGGTTTGTTTTCAATCATCCTTTTAATTGCATCTTTCTCATACGTGTGACCACATACTTTGTTTTTCATTGAGTTCACCATCTCCAACTGCGTTATAGGTGTGCACTGGGTGACGGCGATCTCCTCATCTTCATCTTCCAAATTTTAGTCTGCAGGGGCCGGTGACACACTTGTTAGTTTTCTCAGGTCTCTTAGCTGTTCTTTAAACTGGTCATATTTATCATCCTGCCTCAGAGCCTCTTCTGTATTATTCTTATGAAGCGCAGTGTTATCTCTTGTGTACAAGCTCTCTTAAATCTCATCTGGTGGGCCACGTTTTAATTTAAGTACGATCTCCTCAACTGCATCTATATATTGGCTTAAATCTCTGTTCAATGCAGCGTATTCCAAGATGACGGATTCCATGATGCCCACATGTTCCGTGTCACAGTCTGTCTGAAGCATTTGCAATGCCACTCCAGTTGTAATATCCATTCCTGTGTCTATATAGGTTTGGCAGTTATTCAGGGATGAGAGGGAGGTATCCAGAGAGAAGAAGATTAAAGATGCAGCACGAGCAGACATGGTTTAATAACGTAGCGTTCTCGGACAGCACTATTGGACTTAAGGCAGCTAAACTATTGGTAGTTTGTTTTGTGGGGGCCCAAACAAACCAAGCACTTCAGCCACAAAAGTGGCACTGCTTGTCGCTGGACTGCTTTCTTTGTTAAAATGTACATGTCCTGTTCAATATCTTACATAAGGCTGGGTGGGAGGGCCCAAGGACAATTCCATCTTGTACCATCTTGTACCTCTGCCACTGCTGTGTGTAAATGTTTCCTAGATATGCTATGAACTGCCATGTGTTTGTGTCGTTGCTCTGTCGCCTAGCATCCAGCCAGGTCGCTGCAGTCTGCGAAAGTGGATGAAAATAATATTGTGACCTGTGAGGTGGTCAAAATTGACTGAAAATGACTAGAAATTAGTGTTATTGAATAATAATGTAAGAACAAAAAAAGAGAAAATTACGGGGCATATTCAATTGGCCGCGTTACTGTCAAAAGTAACATGGCTTGTGCACTATTAGCGTTATTACGTTAATAATGCAAGCAATTACCGTTATTACGGTACCTTTAACACCGGCTTTCTGCTCGCAACTCAGGGAGCTGAAATGCAGGTTAGTATTACCATAATAACGGTAATATTTTTAATGCCACGTTACTTTTGCCAGTAACGTGGCTAATTGAATATGCCCCATGTGATTTTAGCATATTTTAGCTATTTTTCTAAAAAAATACAATCCAAAAACAAAACACGGGAGGGCGGTTTTGCCAAAACCAAAACACGGGGTCAGTGAACATCTCTACTCTGAAGCATTCCCTGACTTCAGAAACATATTGCCACAATTCTTTTCATATACAGTCAAAGAATAGTCTAGCCAGTCTCCCATTTGAAGGGTCCCTGCTCTTTAGAGACAAATTGGATACTGTCATACAGAAGTATTGTGGGAGGAAATCTAAAAGCCTAAAAGCTGCAGCATATGCTATAGCCTCTGTGAAAGTTTTCTCTAATCATGGATATACTCGCACTACGATTTGGACGTAGAGTGAAAAAAACCTTCTGTGTAAAGGGCAGATACAAGTTTCATCGGGCTGATACTATTCCTACGAGGGGATGAGGGTTCCCCATTCAGCCTCTTGTTTCAGTGTTGAAAGGGATGGATATTCGTATTGAGATTAGAGGCACAATAAATAGTTTAAATATTGCTCCAAAAGCATCAAAGCCAATAGGAGGCCTCTTCTTTCAGTGTTGAAATGGATGGATATTCGTATAGAGATCAGAGGCACAATAAATAGTTTAAATAGTGCATAATAGTTTAAACAGCTGATGTGACTCACTAATGGCAAGTAAACATAAACATTCCTAGACATCGTTATTTCAGAGGGAGAATGCTATCTGTTACATGGATTTAACTTATTATACCCTCCTAGTGTGAAATTAAGGCTAGGTACACACTGAAGAAATTTCCGACCGACATGTTATCTCAAACGATCGTACCTACAACTAAAAGTCTGATCAGTCTGACGATTCATGCATACACACTGACACAATTTACACCTTCATATCTGTGCTCTTCATCTGGTCCTCTTCAGAGAATGACAGCACAATATTCATTCATTCATCGTTATCACATTGTCACACTGATTAAAACCGCCTTGTTATAGCTATCCACATGTCCTAACGAATTACATTAGCTTCTGTGAATCTGAAACTTAACATTCTGTCTCAGAATGAACAAATTAATTATTCTTTCTATAGCACTCTCTACATTTATTCACCAGGACATTCATTGCTAGCACTGGCTGAAGAGAACACGACTCTGTGGAGATCGTGAGCATGAGTGCATACACACTACATGATCAGTCAGTGATTGACCGGAAAATATTAAACAGTATGACCAACCAAATGAGCCAACAATCAACACTTTGGAACGACTTTCGACCATTGCGTCACTATACACACTTACCCAACTTCTGACCGAACGGCCGTATGTCGGCTGATTTGCCCGATTATTGGACGACAACACTCTAATGTGTACCTAGCCTAATTTATAATCTATGCCAGGGAGAGTGTACATCAGGAAAAAAATGCCTAATACTGTACATCAAAGAGCATTTAGACCTAAAGAAGGGAGATAAAATCAGAAGACTCCGCAATGATTGACTTTTATAAGTATCAGCCCTCATTGACACCAGTAAGGAACAGGATCACAAACAATGCAGGACTATAAACCCACAGATTAGTGTGTGTTGGTCATTGCAAGAAATGGATACAAGATAGAGTTTTATTAGTATCCTTAGGGGAAGTTCATCAGCAGCCTTTCATAAGTTTTCAATATTTGAAGAGGCTCAACAAATTTGTCCATTCCAAACATTTTTCTGATAGAGCCTGTAAATTTGATCCTTGTAGCAATCAGAGAAAGGGATTTTTTCATATACACAACCTACCACAACCGTTTTAGTCTTAGTTTCCATCTGGTTCTATTCTACACATGTGTCAATCATTATTCTCTCATTACCTCCCACACTGTAAGGGCAGCGCCCCCTCTGGAGCAGACTGTAAGGGCAGCGCCCCCTCTGGAGCATACTGTAAGGGCAGCGCCCCCTCTGGAGCAGACTGTAAGGGCAGCGCCCCCTCTGGTGCTGAAGACTCGGGAGTAGAGGCAGCGGCTGAAGACTCGGGAGTAGAGGCAGCGGCTGAAGACTCGGGAGTAGAGGCAGCGGCTGAAGACTCGGGAGTAGAGGCAGCAGCTGAAGACTCGGGAGTAGAGGCAGCGGCTGAAGACTCGGGAGTAGAGGCAGCGGACTCAGGGCCAGACACAGCGGACTCAGGGCCGGACACAGCGGACTCAGGGCCGGACACCGTGGCAGGAGACTCAGGGCCGGACACCGTGGCAGGAGACTCAGGGCCGGACACCGTGGCAGGAGATTCCATGCTGGAGGCAGATGATGTGACCTCAGAGCTGGAGGCAGGTGATGTGACCTCAGAGCTGGAGGCAGATGATGTGACCTCAGAGCTGGAGGCAGATGATGTGACCTCAGAGCTGGAGGCAGATGATGTGACCTCAGAGCTGGAGGCAGATGATGTGACCTCAGAGCTGGAGGCAGATGATGTGACCTCAGAGCTAGAGGCAGATGATGTGACCTCAGGGCTGGAGACACAAGCAGCAGCCAGGTAAACAAGGATGAACTGCTCAGAGCACAGCTTGAGGCAGGTACTTAAAGCAGTGCCACAGGTGCAGTTCCAATTAGGTCTCAGGTAAGGAGATTAACTCCTTCAGGTATGTTGCAGAGTTCAGGAGCAGAACAGCAGCACCTCTGGTGTAATGAGGTACTGCTGCTAGGTACAAATGACAGACAGAGTTGTAACACCAAGCCTTTCATTATTGCGGTTTCTACTGAACAGTTGTTGCAATCCAACTGTGATTGCTTGAGTTATCATCTAAATGGATCAGCTTGTTCTTCATCACATTTGATTCTACTGAACTGTTGCTGTACCAGTAACTCATATGTTGTTGCCCTGAGTTACCATCTAAACGGATCAGCTTGTTCTTCATTACATTTGCTTCTATTGAACTGCCGCTGTATCAGTAAATCAGCTGTTGTTGCTCTGAGTTACCGTCTTAACAGATCTACTGGTTCTTCATCGATACTGTTTCCATTGGACTGCTCTTCTCAACGAATCAACTAACTTCCTCATTGTTATTGTCCTCAGTGAACTTTACCTGTTATTTTCATATTCCTTCTATATCTGGCTCCATCTATATTTCTGCATCACTCATTCTGGAAACCGCGACCTGCGGTAATAGGTGTTTCTAAGCCCATGCCCTCTTCTAGGGTCATGGTGAAAAGCACCTACCGTTAGACTCCGTGCCCCAGTTCGAGCATCTATCATCTGCAGGTATATAGGACTCACTAAATTCTCCAGATTTTGTGACACAAAGTTTCAAGGTAGCGAACAATAAAAGATAGTAAAGTAGTATTGGTGATAAAGTTATAGAAATAAGTGATTAAAATTAGTTCTGTGGTTGTGAGTTTTCACATTTAGTCTGTTATCATTTCTCCTCAGTCGCACCTTTAGGGAGGTTATAAAGTCAGATCAATTGTTTATATCCATTGTTTCTTATGGTTCTTATTCACCAAGAATCCTTATGGCTCAGTTATTTATCCAGTCATATTATTTTTTCATGTATTGTTTGTTCATCTCATACATCTCACTGGATTCCAAGCCATGCACTTCAGACACAGTATCATTCATTCATACATGCCAGCTGAAGGTGTTGTGATTAATTAAGCTTACTGGGGCCAGGGAAGCTATAGTGTCTTCTGGCTGCCAAGTCTTTATATGAGGTCCATTTCTCTCCCTATAAATTAAAGTTCTATATCTTTAAGGTGCATTGCTATATAACGTATTATTCTGATCCTCTCACGCACCAGAGACATGCTGACGTACATTTCACTTAATGCTTTTTCAAGGCAAATATCTGAGTAGTGTCAAGATCTCTTTTCTCTATCCTATTATAGCCAATCAGAACTTCCCATGTAAAACTTCCCATCTGGGATCAATCAGTGAGAGGGTGTTTCACTTCAGATTAACTCATTTTGACTCATTATATCAGGGAAATACATATCTAAAATATCTCCTTCTGTTCTTTATATAATAGACAGCATACAGAAACAAAACATATCATGATTCTAACGTGAAAAACAGTATAAAACAACACAGTGACTTAGTGGTTAGCACTTCTGCCTTGCAGCACTGGGGTCATGAGTTCAATTCCCGACCATGTGTGGAGTTTGTATGTTCTCCCTGTGTTTGAGTGGGTTTCCTCTAGAGATGGGCAGGCTCGGTTCCCAGAGAACTTCGCCTATCCGAGTACCGAGCCACTCTCAAGCCCATTCGGAATCGAAATCGAGGCAAAACGTCATTGTGATGTATTCGTATTTCAGAGCTCGGTTCTCGCGAGATTTGAAAAGCATAAATACCCGCCTACACAGCAATCCATCGCCATTTGACAGAGGGAGAGAGCAGGGTTAGGTCATATTAGAGCAGGGACAGAGCAATAATTGTACAGCTTATTCTTTGTATTATTATTTCAATTCAAATCTATTCAATTCTATTATTGTTACCAATTCTATCAGCAATTGTTAGAGCAGGAAGAGAGGAGGATAGAGGAGGCCTTTTTTTCATTATTTTGCACAACAAGTGCTTTGGGGTGTCCCATATTCCCCAGTGTGAAACATTAATTTGTCTGGCTGTCAAAAGTGATATTTATCAGCAGTATCTATCTATACAATATTTTGCACTACAAGTGCTTTGGGCTCATTAAAAGGGAATCAAAGCAGTCCACAAATAAGCAGAATCAGCAAGCAGGTGCTGGCATCAGTCCTGATGGTAGTGTTCCCAGTATGTCATCTGGTAAAGCCTATGTAAAAGTACATAGTATTTTTAAATCAGGGGAAAAAAAACACGCACCCCAAAAAAATTTACCGCGTTGAAGCGAAAAAGAAGTGTAACTGAGGAAAAGTTAACTGCCGATAAAAAAAATTGCCAACATGCCATTCTACACACGCAGTGGCAAAGAAAGATTAAGGCCTTCGCCTTTCTCTATTAGTGCCAGATCAAAAAATGTTACTGAGCCTTCTTCTTGAACGGTCACCCGTGACCAAGCAAGACCAAGTAATTTGGAGTCTAAAAGTGGTGCACAACTACTGTTACGCGGGAAAGCCGAGCTGCAAGAAAACAGTAAGGCATTAGAGGATAATGTATGCTCTGAATCAGAAATGACACCAATCCCTGTGGAGAGTCCATCCAACAGTGGTATGTCTAATTGTGAGCATTCTGTTAGTGTACCCATAAAGAAGGGCCCTTTTTAGCAGTTCTGCTGATGTGTACCTGAACAGCCCAAGTGTAGCCGGTGATACACAAATTGAGGATGCCACTTTGGAAATAGAAGAGGATGAGGGGGAGATTTGTGGAGGCGACGAGGGCGCTAATGAGGATGTTGATGATTATGATGCAGACAGATACCAAATTGACTTTCTCAATTTCTATTTATATTCTATATTATATAACGGTTGAATAGTTTTCCATTTTACTCCTAGTGGAGAAGGGATCTGATGCAGACAGATACCATTTATATTGTACAGTCTATAATGGCTGAATTTTTTAGTATTTTCTACAAGTGAAGGGGGACCTAGAGAGACAGAAACCAAACTGCCTTTGTCCATTTCTTTATATATTTAACTATAAGTGTAGGGTGTAATATACACCCAAAGACGATGGCTGCATTGCCATTATGCATAGATGGAGAGGAAGACAATCTGGTTTCTGTGTAGAATTAATGATGGCGTACCAGGAATTAAACTGTTTTCTTCATAACTATATAGCTTTACAATGACATTACTTATCCAAGAAACAGGTGGAACATTTGGTTATTTTATGGCCAAAAACATTGATTTTTAAACAAAATTGCAAAACAAAACCAAAACCAAAACACGGGGGTCAGTGAGCATCTCTAATTGGCTGCTATCAAATTGACCCTAGGGCTAGATTTACTATCAGGCAGGATGCATGGCGGCCAGCCGCCATGTATCGCCGCGGTTTTCCGGCGGGTTTGCATTGCTAACAGCCGGATTTACGAATGGGCGCATTTCATTTTCAGTTTGAAGCCGGCGTTGAATAGAACATGGCGCTTTTGCTTTAAATGACGGCGCTTTCGTGTGATGGCGGTTTTTTTGAAAATTACACCTGTCTCATGGCCTGTTACTATTGGCTATTTTCAAAGTCAGGAGATTTTACATCACAAGCCCTATATAAAGCACTGGCCTGACACTTTTTCTTTGATAGGGTTTTGAGGAGTTTTGTGAGAGGAGGATTGTGGTTTGGTGAGAGTTGGTGAGAGTTGGAGTTTGGTGGTGCGAATTCTGCTTGAAGTGTGAGTAGTCCTGTGGTATTTTTCTGTTTTGTACATTTATTTTCTCATTTATTTTATGTCTTGTATTTTTTGTATTTGACGTCTCCTTTGTCTGTGTTACTTGTGTGTGACTGTGTTGAGAGTGTGTCTGTAGTTAGTGTATTTTGTCCTTTGTGTTTGTAAGTCTTTCTGTGTTTTGTGTGTTTCACATTTATTTGTGAATATGTCCAGAGAGAGGAGGGGAGCAGAGGCTGAGGAGAGGGAGATAGAGGTTGAGGGGGCAGAGGAGGGAGAGGAAGAGTTTGAGGAGACAGGACAGGGCAGGAAGACCAAGACAGGGAGGAATGTGCGTTTCTCCCACGACGAAAATTGTGTTCTGGTGTACCACATAGTTCCCTGCTATGAGGTGATATTAGGAAATCTGGCAGCCCAGACTCCGCTAAGGCGGCGCCACCAATTGTGGGCTAGAGTGTGTGATGCAGTGAACGCGGTGGGGCCACTAAAGCGGTCAGTGGCTCACTGCCTCAAAAGATTCTCTGACATTAAGAGGAGACTAAAGGAAAAAATGGCCGCGGAAAGGTGGTCTACAAGAAGAACGGGTGGTGGCCCCCCTCTTCGTATGGAATATACTAGTTACGAGGAGGACCTGCGCCAGATCATGCCGGCCAAGATTGTTGAGGGGATAAATGTGCAAGACACAGATTCGCCCTCATTTGCCCAAGTAGTTGGTGAGTTATTTGCCCTTTTTACGCTAACACTATTGAAAATGTGTTGTTATTTTAAAAGTGCCTTTTTTATTTTAAAAGTGCCTTTTTTACTCTATCAGTTTTAAAAGGACACATTTTTTTTTTATAACTGTTTTTTTATTTGCAAACACATTTTTCAAATAAACTGTATATTTGTAAATTGCTTTTTGCTGCAAATATATTGTATGCTTTTTCTAATACATCCAGATTCGCCAGGACCGCAGTTAAGTCCCAGTCCGAGACCTACACCTCCACCTTCAGTGAGAGATTCGGGCCCAGAAGAGCAAGCAGGTGCGTGATTTCTGTTTAGGAGAGAAATAATGGAGTTAGTAGATTTTCTGTGCATATGTTGCTGTCAATGTTATATTTTGTTTCTTTTATATGGTTTGCAATGAGAACATAGGGCTACATTTACTAAACTGAGATGTTGCCTATAGCAACCAATCAGATTATAACTTTACTTTATTTATTGCATTCTACAAAATTACAGCTAAAATCTGATTGGTTGCTATAGGCAACATCTCCACTTTTTCAAGCACGCAGTTTAGTCAAAATACCCCAGCATGTACTACACAGAGGGAGTACTAAAATAGTATTAGCTTACCCCAAAGCATGGTCTAGCAGCATTTGGCTGTCTGCATCATCATATTTGTAGGTCAAAAAAAAACTTTGCATTTTTAGTCCCCTCAGCCATACATAGTCCAAAAGATAATGTGTATTCAAAAGATAAAAAGTGCATCCTTAAGCAGGTAGCATAGGACAAGAAATCAGGAATGCAAACATTGTTAAACAATCTGCAGTTGCAAAAGATTATTCTTTTCTATCCAGTGTTCAGAATGCAATATACAAACATATTAGATCCTATATACTTACCGTGTTTTTTCATACACAGGCCCGTCTTCATATCAGGCACCTCAGCGGGAGTCCCTGCAAATGTCCCCTGAGCCAGAGGATCAAACGTTAATCACCCTGCAAACAGTGGATGCCCCTGTGTCTGGCCTCCACGAGCTTTCACCTGGGTCTGCAGAACCACCCTCACACCAGCAACCTGCACCTCCAACTATGGACCCAGCAAGAGAAATGGCGCTGTCAATTGGACTTTTTCAGCAGAAGCAATCCAGCTTTATGGACAGTCAAACTAGGCACATGTCACACATTGTGGCCCATTTGAGGCGGGCACACCGCACCAATAGCCAGATCCCTGCTGCATTGAACCAGATTGCATCTGCTATGGAGCAGTCTAATGGGTCTATGACCCAAATGACTGGGGCTGTGGAGGTCTTACATTCCGCAGTTAGGGAGGGTAATGCCAATGTGATCCGCCTTGCAGGGCAAATCCAACAGGAAATTGTGACCCGTTTCCCTGCACCGATGTCATCAGCCACCACCAGTACCGCTAGCACGCCAATTAGATCTGTGCTAAGTACTCCTCCAAGGAGAGGTGCTCGCACCAGGGGTGGCCGAGGGAGAGGAGAGAGTAGATGCAGACCTACTGATATGCCAGCAAAAAGGCGTCGCTACTGTTTTTGTAATTTTATTTTTGGGGTTATGTTTTGTACATTTATTTCTATTGTGTTGTAATGCAATAAATGCAGTTACATTTCAATGCACACTGTCTTTCTTTTCTGAAAATGAAACAAGAGTATACTGCTAATAAAAAACAGTGCACTATTTCGACGTACACATTGACTTCTGCCTGTAACTTTCCAAGGATGTTCACATTTACCACATGAGGAGTACACACTATCCTCTTTTGAAAGGTTCCAATTTTCATAACAATTTAAATTAAAAAAAACATTGCACTCACATCAAACACATTTTAGAGCAATAAATGTTTTTTCTAGTATGCACTTACATGTAAAGTAGTTTGTAAAATGAGACGGTCTCTAATCTGCCTTCCGCCCTCTGTGCTCTGCACATCACCAGATGGGACACGGACCCCTATTTCTTCACTGTCTACTGCAATAATCGGTGGGGTAAGTTGATGTAAAGCCAGGTTATGCAGCAGACAGCAAGCCAGGACAATCTCAGATACCTTTTCAGGTGCATACATAAGCACCCCACCAGATTTATCAAGGCACCTGAACCTGGTTTTCAAGAGTCCAAACGTACGTTCTATGACACCTCTAGTGGTTATGTGTGCCTCATTGTATTGGTGCTGTGCAGGAGTCTGAGGATGCAGCAGAGGAGTCATGAGCCAGGAGCGACACCCATATCCTGAATCTCCTGCAATAAAACAAAAAGGTTAGCTACCATTTAATTTGAGCATGTTGTACAGCAGTTAGCACATGTGAGGCAATTTGACCAATGATAAGGGATATATATAAAACATGGTAAGTACATACCCAAAAGCCATCCCTCCGACATTTCACCACTTTCATATTTGGCATAAAGGGTAGATAGACTGTCTCAGGATAAAGGCATCATGACATGACCCAGGATAGCCTGCAACAACACTCAATATACGCTGGTTAGCATCGCACACAACCTGCACATTCAGGGAGTGGTAATGATGGCGATTAACAAAAACCTCTGCCCTGTGGTGAGGTGGTCTCAGGGCAATATGAGTGCAATCTATTGCTCCCATTACATTTGGGATACCTGTGACCCTATAGAAAGCTCCCTTGAGCTCATGCCACTGTGACTCCTGGCTGGGGAAGCTGATATATCTAGGGCACACTCTTTTAAGGGCACCTAAGACCTGTCCAAAATGCCTGGAAAATGTAGGCTGCGTTATGCCAATCACTCTGGAGGACACAGATTGAAAGGAACCTGTTGCCAAAAAGTGAACTGCACACAGTAGTTTGTGTAGTCCTGACACTGCATTAGAGCGGCTGGTTGTAGGCTCTAAATCATCCTTCACTTGCTCATACAGTGCCATGAGGTTAGTACGAAACATTTGTACTACCTCCACATCAGCCAAAGACTCCAGATTCAAACGCACTGGAAATGCACGTGGAGTGTGGGGTCTTCGCAGGAACAGATGCCAACTGCTGTTCATCCTCCTCCTCCTGGCGCCTTTCTGCCTCCATCAGATAAAAAGCAGCAAACATACACTGGCAAGAATGCACCACATTACCTGCAAAAGCCATTCTCCAACAACCCCACACCTGACAAATAATGAGAGGCCCTTTTTGTAAGCATCATGATTAACTGCTGGGCAATAGACTGTGATTGTCTGTGATTTCTTCAGCCAGAAAAAAACATTTTTCACATTTGGATTGCATTAGCATTAAATTAGGGGTTAACTATGTAATGAAACATTGTGCATCCTAATTTCTTTGAGGCACCAGTATTATAGTGGATTTGTTCAAAGGAAAAAACAACTAGAAAAGGAATGCCGAAATGAGAATTTACTATGCAATCATACAGGGTGAAAAAAAAAATTAACAGTACCCTGAAACTACATGACACTTTGGCCATTTTCTATACACAGTCCTAATAGAGCAATCATTGGACATGAAATAGGCCTTTCTCTTATGTTCTGATTGGCAAAATACCTCAAACAGCACACTGTTTGAACAATCTCGCCGCTCACAAGCAGCGCTTTCATTTTGGTCTCTTGAATGGCGGTTTTCAGGCGGCTTTATAAACCCCCTAATAGTAAATCCGGCTGTTTGTATGTTGAACATTGTTGAAACCGTCATGGCGCTTTCTAAAGAGGCGGGTTTGAAAAAATCATTTCTGGCCGTTTGGACGGCGGGTTTAGCCTTAGTAAATCCGGCGATGGCTAAACCGCCGGCAAACCCGCCGAAAGTCGGCGGGTTTACAAACACGCCTGTTAGTAAATCTAGCCCCTAGTCTCTTTCTGTGTGTGTGTGTGTGTGTGTGTGTGTTAGTTAGAGAATTTAGACTGTAAGCTCCAATGGGGCAGGGACTGATGTGAGTGTGTTCTCTGTACAGCGCTGCGGAATTAGTGGCGCTATATAAATAGCTGATGATAATATGCTGCCCATCTCATTAGCACAGCACATTCTTTCATCATCAGCTTATATAGTGATGATCACTATTTTACAGGGCACAACTCTTTTCTTCTCTCTACTCCAGGATGGAGTATTTTTTCATCTGATAAATATAGGTGCTAGTTCAGGTTTGATGTATCATTATTTGCTATCACTATTTTCTTACTCATATACTCAGGATTTTATACTACTTATCATTTCACCGTCTTTTACTGTGTTTATCAATCTTGACTTAATTCTGACTATTATATAAAGTAAATTCCATTTTTATCCAAAAATAGCATAGTTTCCTGTCCTTTTTTATTAATTTCATCAGAAAAGTTTTTCAATATACCCATCTAAAATCCATGCATTCCCTGTTAATGTGCAACCCATCATAAATGATCTTGTCACTATTCACATTTTCCTATTATCTTCATAAGTTAAACAAGTCAGCATAGGGTGGAATTGTGTCCACAAGAAATATGCAGACCGCTGAATAGCACTAGTGCTCATCCAGGCACCTCTTGAGGGTGGGTGCCAAGGTCAGTGTGTAAAATAATTTAGTCAATTTACTCTTATGGAACTAAAAGTCCCAGCAAGCACTGGCAGTCATTGACATGTTTCGGGCATCTCATCTTAGGTCAAGTAGATCAGAACACTATGCAAGAATTGTTAATAATTTTGTTTATAAATTGGTAGGAAAAAAACCCAAAAAAAACTAATGCACTACCTGCATTGGCTAATTAATTTATGAAATTAGAGATTATTAATAAAAGAAATTATGGTTTGGTGGGACATTATGGGTATGGAAGATTATCTTAAATGCTAGAATTCCAAGTGATTTACTCATCTTAAAAAATCCACCTTCGTCAAATAATGAAAAGTTTCAAAAATAATGATTTAGATGTTTCTTGATTAATGTTTATTTCAATTCATCAAACTGATAATTTTTGACAAGATAAAGATTTTAAAAGTAACCAAGAAAGAGCTGAATAGATATGCAACGCTGACGTAAAAATAATTTAGAGTGTTTAAAAAATTCTGAGGTGACATTTGAGAAAAAGGTTACAAAAACTGAGAACTAAGTGATTGAAAACAAACTTCGGAAGTTTCAAAGAGATAAAGAAGATTATTTAAAGAATCAGGTTAGAAGTTGGCATGGTAAGCGACAAAAAGATATACCTGATAAAACTCCTAAGGCTAATAGAATTGTAAAGAATAATTATAGTGTTCTGAGACATAATGGTTTTTATAAAGAGTACAGTTTCTAAAAAAAAGTAGTAGAAAAGATGAATGTCCCAAAAAAGACATCCACAAAATTGATGTGTTATTATTTTTTTAGAAAGATGACGAGGATAATGACACTCCTTAATGGAATAAAGTCCATAAAAAATATGGAGGTGGTCCTTATAAACCAAGGCAAAGAAATCCCAATTACATGCTTGTACAAGATAACCACCATAAAGTACTGGTATCTTATAATACTTCTTCAAATGATTTATACTCTGAACAATATTTATAATTACATGTTAAAATATAATGATGCATGGATTTAATGAATCAAGCTTAATTGACGTGTTTGCATTTGTTTCGGATGTTAAGTGTTTTAATACAATCAAATGTTTTACTAGCAAGCTAATTCTTATTTTAAAACATTAATTGTGCCTCTAATATATTTGTCAACCTCACGTGCAAGTGTCACAATTAGTGCTACCAATCTTTTTCTTGGTCTATACTAAGTGACCGGCAAAGGAGCTGATTGTACAGTGTAAGTGAAAATCTCCTTATCTATTTTTCTCTGTATATAGGTATATGAACAGCACAGTGACACATGAATCATACTCAGGAACTGGATGAGCTGGGGGGTATCTGGCCCCCGGACTGGTTCCTTAGTGGGCTACCTTGGGCTGGATCGCTGGGCCACCTGCATTTTTTTCCCCTTTAAAATAGGCAGCTGAGTCGCGTATTGGCCCCAGGCTAAAATTTCCCAGCCCTCCGCCGATCATGCTACTATATTATACAATGGTTGTTATAGTTCCAAGTGACATTGCATGATGAAAGAGAGACATGGTGAAAAGGGGGATGACAAACTTTTCCAAGAGGGTTGTAATTACCGTACAGAACACTGTACTCATACTGCAAAAAAAATGCTAGTTATACCTCTGGTAACCAGTGTAACCAAAATGATTTTAGCATACAGTATTTCACTCTATTGATTTAGCAACACCATTTTCTGCAACAGTTTTAAATAGTAAATTCAGATAGGTGCATAGTGAAGAAGAGATCTTTCACAATAATGGCACTGCATACCTATTATTCAGAGTCTGCAGGTGACTCAGTGTGAAAAGAGGTGGGGCTTAAGGAAAAATGAGTAGAACTTATTGATGAATCGCATGGACCAAAATTTAAACCTGGTTAGACTTGGCATAGGACCAGCTCATGGTGCTATTCAGTAAGCAGTTATAAAAACTTCCATTGCAATTTTTATAACGATTGTCCATTTTTACCCATTATTTTTCACAATTTTTCAGTTTTTAAAAATGTACCACTCTATCTGTATGGAATGAAAAACAAAAGAAACAGAAGTAACATTTAAGGACACTTACACCATGGCATTTACAAGGCATTGTTTTTTACCACATGTAAAACACGAGTAAAAATACATATAAACCACATCATGTTTATGTGTCTATAGGGCCTGATTTGAGGAAAGTAAAGCAAAAAATAGTAACTTTTCACCTGGCCAAAACCATGTTGCATTGGAGGGGAGGTACATTTAATGAAATGTGGGTGCAGACTTATAGTTGGGTAGAGCATGTACTAGATCAACTTTAAATTTCAGTGTACAAATAAAGCTATCAAACATTGAAAACATGAAAAAAACAGCCAGTATTTAAGTTATTTGTGAAATAATAACCTAATGTGCACCCCTTGCATTGTAACATGGTTTTGTCCAGAAGAAAACTCACTCAATTTTTTGCCCTACTTTCCTCAATGAATCAGGCCCATAATATGCATTTGTATGCCTTTAAAAGTGTGTTCAAATTGTGTTTTTAAACATGTCTCTTGGAGTAAGTAGGAAGTTGTTATTTTGCTCAAACCAAAAGCAAGTAGTAACATATATGTTTTTAATTGCATCTTGCTCCATTTCCGATATGCTCCTGTTGAGATGAATGTAAGAGGCTTTTAAAAAAGACTGCAGCTCAACTCAAATATGTACTGTCTTATTTGGTACAATACTTTTTATTTTTAATTCCATTTTGCTGCGCATATCTTGTATTAGAAACACATCTTAAGTACAGAATTTTATCGCTACTGTGTACATGTATTATCATCAGCTATCATTTTACATTAATCACATTTACAATGATATAGTCAATTTCTAAATAGATGGTTTTCAAACAGCAAGAATATCTTTCAGTCTGTACCAATGAGCATTGTCTCTATTGATTTGGAATGATTAGTTGTGTAGCTAAGCAAAAAGCTATTTCCCAGGTTTGTTGTAAATAAATAGGTCTATCTATCAACTGTCATAAATTTGCAATAAAAAGGATTATCATTTTTAGACCAACAAAAAAGAAAAAACAAAACCAATAACAAAGCTCAAATATACATTACTAAACTTCAAAATAGGTTGTAATAAAAAAAAGAAAAAAGAAAACAATGTTTATTCAAGAAAAGTTAATATAAAGTAATAGTTATAAGGCCACCTATTTGGTGATTGTATGATCAATATCTGACATCAGAAATTGCAGAATGGAGATTTGGTTTGGGGTATAATGAGGTCAACTGTCTAGTTCTAAAATTGGTATGGTAATGTTTTCATTGAACAGAATCTTCAATAGCTAGTATGCAGGCCAGGCGCTACCATTAGGCAGCTTTAAACAGCTGCCTAGGGCACCAGGCTATTGGGAGCACCCCTGCCGCACAGAAAGAAGAAAATTCTCCAGGTTAAGCTCCACATGGAGCAACAGGTAAGTGGGGATGGAGGGAGGATTTAATATACTTGGTGGGAAGTTGATGTTGAGGGGGTTAGGCATAATGAAGGAATTAATTATAAGGGTTAGAGGATTATTGATCTTAATGGGGTACTTTTGATGATGTTGAGGGAGTTTATAATTAAAGGGGTTAATAAATCTAAATGGTATTATTTAATGACGTTGGTGTAAATTAATTATGGTGATGAGGAAATTAATGATTATAAAGGGGTTAATGATGTTGAAAGGGTTGTTATGATGAGGCTAAAGGATTTACTGACTGAGGGGGATGATGTGGGAGTTAATGGTTATAAGCGGTTAATTTGTACAGTCCGGGGTTAATTAATTTTGGTGAGATTAATGTTGATAAAGTGGTTATTATAATGAGAGATTTAATGATTTTTGAGAAGATTAACGATAGGATTAGTTGATGAGGGGATTAATTATCATAAGGGGTTATTTTGGAGGATTTAGCTGTTACTTATGATGGACTACGGCTGAGTGCTTGGCTCTGAAATTAAAATTTGCCAGCCAGCTCCTGCATGTAAGGTGTGGGAAGAGGGTTAGAAGTGGCATTGGTGTAATATGTGGGGAGAGGCATGGGGGTGGTATTACTGTAAAGGTGGGTATAGGTGGTAAGCTCTGATGCAGCGGCACTGCTGTTATTTTTAAAATCTAAGCATGTCATATTGCCAAAGCAAAACCTAAAGACTTGCCATCGCTTGTATTAGGGGGACCTGTTAAAAATATTTTTACATTTTTAGCAACAACATAAAAATACAGTTTGTCTTTCTGTGTTTTTCATTTTTTGTGTTTTGTTCAAAGCTTTAATAACATCTAAAATCTCGTTGCAGCTTCATATGGACCAGAATCAAAATATTATAATTACAATATTGTCTGGCTCATAAATGCAAGATAAGTGTATCTGACCTTTGCTTTATTGGTCATGGGTGGCAATATTTGCTTGTAACAGCTGGGAAATGTACATTTTTCCTATCTAGTCTAAAACTAGACATGATTGTAAGTGTCTCTAGGCAAGGCAATGTAATTAGAGCTGCTATGATTTTAAAATAGAAAACTAGGACACCTATGCGTAGATTTTTAATTCACACTATTTGCTCAATGGTAGCCTAACAGTTGCAGGATTCCATTGTCTTTGATGTTAATGTATATGGAGTCTGATTTCTATAAAAAGAAGCAGTAATGATTCCCAGTGTGTTGTAAGCCACAGCAGTGCCTCAAGCTGCCGTGACTTCCTGTCCTCTGCTGGCCTACGTCCCAGTCATTGCCATGACGATGGGACGTCACTTCCGGTTTCGCATCCCGGCCATCGCCTAGGCTACGCCCGCAAACAGGCAGCTGGATGCATGCGCATTCTCTGTAGTTTTTATTCCACAGGCTCCTGTGCATTAGGAGGAGGGTTGTACTAATTAATTAGGCAAGTCCTGGAGCCTATATTATTCCGGCCCTCTTGCTTCTCATTGGTCTATGTCTGTATATAAGGCAGGGAGGGCTTAGCCTCCCTGCCGTTTATAGTGTTCAGTTCCTGGCTGCTGAAATGCACCTTTCTACTCTGCCTATTCCTGGATTACTTTCTGTGTATGAACTTTGGCTTACCTTCCTAGACATCTGATTGTTTGCTCGTGACCCTAAACATTGCTCGTGAGTCGGAAACCCTTGTTTGCTGCCGGCCCTGATGTTTGCCTGAAACCGACTTCGCTGATTGCTCCTGCCCTTGGACCCTGGCTTGTTTTTGACTATGTTGCCTGCTGCCATCACCTCCTATTCTCGTGCTGCGACATTACTCATAAGCTTGCACTACATTGAGTTTAAGACCTGGAGGCATCTGAGTACCTGTGAGAATATCTAGCTCTATGGGGAAGGTGGCTGCTATAGGTGAACACCTCTGCTGTTAGTTCTGTGAGCTTATGATAATAGCTGGTAGCCATCACACAGTGGAAAGTAAAGTTGTGGACATTCTTAGCAGATTTACCCATATTTATTTATTGAGTTACTTCAATTGGGTGGATTTAGCACTTTAGGATTTGGCCTAGGTTCCCTTCTCTTGCAATCTCCTGTTGAGGACATGCATGTTGCATAATAAACACTGCATGCAGTACTCTCTCTTTGTATTACCTCAATAAAACAGTGGCCACAAATAGCATTATAAAGAGGATGGTGTTTTAAAGATAGTGACATATAATTGAATATATTTTAATGTGCAGACTTGGTGGTAAGTGAGGGTTGCATTTTAAACAGGGCATTTTAAAGAAAGAGCACTTCACATCTATGCGCAAGAAAAATGAACCAGCTTTAGTCCAAATCTGATCAATACATTATTAAATGTAAGAAATTAGTATGTAAATTTTATAGGCCATATTTCTATAAAGAATTGTAGAGATAAGAATATGAAAGCTGCATAAGACAGCATTCCTTGTGACTCTGTGTATTAGAATCTCATTCTCCAAGCCTAGGCACTATCTAAACTGCATGCGTGGTTAATCTGCTGGTCCAGGCATAAGACATCAATAATGACTCTGACCTTTTAAGTGCCAATGCAATTCAAACTTAATAATTTGCTCTACAATCTGAAGGCTAGAAATGAAAATATCACACAATAAAGGTCGAAAAGTTCAAGCTAAGATATGAACCATATAAAATTGATAGCTGGCTGCAAAGTACCCAGCAAACCTCTAATGGCAGTATTTTGTCATTGTGAATTAATCACTAACACTTCAAACCACTTGGGGAAAAAGAGAACAGCTTTGTGATTGAAAGCAAGCTGTGGTTATATGTGAACTAATCCAACAAGTTCAGAAGTTGTACTAGTTCTTACTTAAGAAGGCTGCATTTCCTTCAATGTGGGAGTCAGTAATGCTAAAGAGCTATCTTATTCCTGGGCACACAAATATAGTTTTCATAGTTGTTGCCTGGCTGATAGCCCACTACCATCTGTCGGCTTCTTGAACTGTTGCATCTTTCTTCATTGTGTGATACCAGCAAGTCAAGAAATGCAATGAGTGTGTCACCCATTTAGAATCCCACCTATTAATCATTTTACTTTACCAGACTAACGGACAAAAAAAAATATGCCAGAGGCAGGCAAGAAGAGAATGGCAATTTGTTTCAGAAGACAGCCATTAAGCAACCTTTTGAAGTATAGTTTTGCAGGTTCTTACATCCTATGCATCAATTATAATTGTTATTATAAACTTTAAAGTAAACACATACTCCAGGACACTATAAAATAGGTACAAACAGCAAAGACAAAAAAAGAATGAAATATAATACATTTACAAACAATTTTATGTTGAGATACAAAAGCCTTGATCACAAGAGCTTACATTTAGAAGGAAATTTCTTTTTCTAGATGGGTAAGTGCTTTAAAGAGCTAATGTACAGAATTTTAAAAAAACCACTCTGAGGCAGAAGAACAGTAAGGATCAGGACCCGTCTGATACTTCACTATCTATTTTGTTAGAGTTTAGGAATATCAATGGTTTTGCCAGTATTGGTAAAGCTGTCTGATTGGTTGGCTGAAATTTTCCAGCAAGATGTTAATATAACATTTTCAGAAGTGCTGAGGTTCAACATTAAGAAAGAATGCTAGTGGGTTTGTATCTCCTGAATGGCAGGTGACCTAGATCTCTGCTGCTCTGCTAGGAAGTAGCATATATTTAAAGTCTACTGAGAAATGAGGTAATGATGACACGTAGACCTCATACATGGTATACATTCGGAAGTACTGAAGATACTGTCAAGTAGTATAAAATTGAAAGTGTGCGGACTTCCATCTGTGCATCAAGCAGTAAATAATCTCTGTATACAGCACATAAGGGGTTGCATAACTGCTTTGAGAAAGGACAAGTTTACCTACAATAGGCTACTGCTGACAGCTCTTCACAAGTTGCTACTTCTAGATTCCTAACTCACAATAACTTGTTAATGTAAACATTACACTCTGGCGCTTGCCACACAATGTACTGAAAGTACCATCTGCTTTGATTTACCCTGCACTCACATGTACTCTAAGTGGGAGAATCAATTCAGCGTGGTGTAACACCGCATCAGTCCACGGAGACACATTGCGCCAATGTTGGGGCTAAAACCTGGTTCATTTTTCCTCACACCGTAGAGGTGTGAGGAAAACTGTGAGGAAAACTGAGTGGAGATTCCTTACCTGAGGTTATGTCCAGCGGCACCTCACGACTGATTTAATCTGATTTAAAGACCTAATTCTGTCACATATACTCACGCATGTGAATTGTATCTGCTGTATCTTTGCTTGATCTTACTCCCAGATCAAAAGTTGTCATGAATCTTCTAGTTTAACAATCCTATATAAATCAGTCATTGCAATAATACATTGTGGCAATAGGGGCTGTTTAAGCTGTGGGTGGTGCGACCGATGCCAGCGAGTGGCTGGTGTCCAGTGAGGGGACTATCTGTCTAGTAAGCGTTAGGGTCGCATGACTTTGTAAATATTTTTGGTTTGACTGCTGAAAATACTACAGTAGATGTTCATTTCATCCTGACAAACCTGAACAAAACAGCTAAGTGGTTCAGCAAACCTGTGTCTGCAGCATTTGTTTGGCACGCTTTTCACAAGTAGTGTCATCGTGGGATCTGCAAAAGGACAGCCCATTCCTGCTGTCCACCCAGCCAACAAATCTAGGGTGGTGAGTGATGCAAAACCTACTTACTACAAATATATTTTCTGCAAAAAACAGAAAATGCATTGGTATTGCAAACTTTAAAAACAAAAGCAAATATAAAAAGTTTTTTGTTGGTTGCAAGTAGTGCAAAATTCTGCTTACTACAAATGTATATTTGTTGCATATGTGGGAAATGCATAGGTGATGCAGACTTTAAACAGAGAGCAAATGTCTAAAGTTTTTTTTAATTGCAAGATGCAGAAACTGTTTACTACAAAAGTATTTGCTGAAAATGTGAGGAATTCATAGGTCATATAAACCTTAATCTCAAAGCAAATGTGTACAATTCTTTGAATGTACATAGCGGCTACTTTCTCTGAATGTAGCCTCTATGCAACAAACGCAGCAGGCCCTAATCCTGCAGGTCACAGAAGAACAGATAGAAAATATTAAGCTCTTGTGTGGAGAGCTAGCTCAAGTGAAGCAGATACATGATGTGTCCGAGGTGTCTGTCTTGCAGAAAATGACTGCCTAAGATGATGTTGAGGCATATCTCTTAGTATTTGAGAGAATCGCCACAGGACTTAAATGTTCTCCAGGAGTCTGGGTGGAAAAACTGGCGTCATATCTGAGCGGTGAAGCTCAGCAGGCTTATGGTGATTTGTCTGACGAACAGGCTTCTGTTTATCAGCAAATAAATGCTGAGATTTTGGCCCGGATAGGTGTGACAGGACCGGGAAGAGCTACCATGACTAGCTTTAACTGCCAGGGAAAGAGGTTTGCTCACAGCTGGCAGAAATCTCTAAAGTGTTAAAGAGCTGGTTGTAGACAGATACTAATTCACCAGGCCATATGGTCGAGATACTAGCAATTGCCCACTGTGTCCGTGGGCTTGATCGGTGCTTACAGAGATGGGTGCTACAAGCGGATCCGCAGTCTTACATGGAGTTTGCTATGGTGATAGACCATTATTCAGCACTGCAACCCATGTCTAAGTCTCCAGAGGGAGATCCAAATCTATTGCTCAAGCAAAAGCTGACACCAAGGCTGGCAGAGCCAGTAAGAAAAATTTCTCCACCTGTCTGTTTTGAATGTGGTGAACTTGGGCATTTCTGTGTTACATGTCCAAAGCAACAAGAACCAATGGATTGTTCAATTGCTCAGCTGGGATTAGCCTTTTCTAGTTGCTGCACCATGCCCTCCTCCACGAGGAGTCTGTTACTATTTCGGGTGAATGTCCTTGTGGATTAGCCTATTATTTTGGCCCTGGTGGGCTCTGGGAAGCGAGTTGACATTTGTCTCCAATTCTGTTTTTTGAAAGTGGTTACCTAAGGTAAAGGTGCTATGCATTCATGGAACTACTAAGGAATACGAGCAGAATCGCCTTCCAATTACTCTAAAAGGTTAAACAGTTGAGGTAATGGCTACCATAGCCCCAAAACTAACGTACACCCGTATCCAGGGCCAAGACTTTCTCTTGTTCCAGGAGGTTCTTACTGACCTGATCCAGCTGGACATGTCGGGAAATGATACACCGACCGAAAGTCAAATCTTAAAAGAACCTGTCGAACTCTCACTGGGACCGGGAAAAGTGACAACAGAACTGTCGTTCAAGGAATCTAAATCCAGATCCACATCCGCTACTCTGTTACACTATTACCTTTTCCTCGCTCCAGAGTTGTTTCCTCCATGTCCCAATTGGTGCTTCCGGGTACCGGGTCACCTGACTCGTCTTCCAGGGCGGGTTTTTTAAAATTTCGGCACGGATACTTGCTCAGTGTCAGTGCAACTTAGTTGATGTGCGTCTGACTCCCCTGTGCTCCTCCTTGTAAGTTTTTTTATGCTGGATCTCATGTGTACCATTTCTGCCTGCCTGACTACGTGTTGCTGGATTCTATGTGTACCGAACTTGGATTGTCTGACCACGTGCTGCTGGATCCTCCTGTGTACTGAACTTGGCTTGTCTGACCATCTGCTGCCTGATTTCCCATGTACCAGATCCCAGCCTGTCCGACTATTCTGCCTTACTACACGTGTACAGTCCCTTACCTGCCAGATCTCCAATGGAGATTTCTGTATGTTCCTGCCGTCTCTCTAATACGGTTTCAGCTTCTCCAGGAATTCTCCGTCTTCCTCCTAAGGCCTTGTGTTACATCCAGAAGCAGTCCAGAGGGCCGCGACCTGCGGGTTCCTTGCAGCAAAGTCCATCCTGCCTTGTTGCGATTCTTTGTGAATACCGGGGAATCTGCTAGACTCCGCATCTTTGGTCTGCTAGTGCTAATCAGAATTGACACAGGTACACCCAGAGTTCTAATATACTCATCCCAAGTCTTGCCCAAGGAAGCAAAAGGAGATATCGAGGTGGATGTGGAGAAAGTTGCCAGGCCGGCAGAAAGTGTATCTTATTTTTTTGTTAAAGGGGATTTGTTGTATTGGGCGGTGGTTGAACAACTGTTAATACCGCATGTACACACACCTTTAGTTTTGAAAGGCATACACACACATCATTGTGTAGGGTCATTTGGGAGAGGGTAAGACTCTGGAAGTACTACTTCGATTTTACTGGCCGGGATAATGCATGGTATTAAAAAGATAGTGTCTATCCTGCCTAGTATGCCTGAAAACCTCTCTGAAATCTAATAATAGGGCCCCATTGTTGTATAAAAGCATGAGACAAATAGGTCCTTTGGGGAAACAACACTTAGAGGATGCCCGGGAGTGTCAGAAAAGGCAATATGATACTCTGGCAGTAGTTCGTGCTTTCAACCCGGGCGACATAGTTTTAGTTCTTGTCCCCACCCGGGAAGGTAAGACCTTTGCACACTGGCAGAGACCTTATGGGGTCATAAAGGCAGCTGGCCCAGTGAACTATAGAGTCCGCCAGTTGGGTAGAAGGCAAAAGCAGCAAATTTACTACATCAATTTACTAAAACCTTGGCATCAGGAAAGTCTTATATCTTCGTTGGTAGCTGTTAAAATGGAAGGCTGTAGCAGACCTTTTAAGAACTCATTGACAACACCTTGAAGGCAACAGGAGGTAGAGCTGGTGGCTCGAAACAGGGACTCCTGCTCTCCTATCCCTGGGCGTACCGTTCTGAGAGCGCATAGTCCTGGAGCTAGGCATAAAAATGCAGATGCCCACTCCCATAAAAATGCGCTTCCTGCAGTATCTGCTTCGTTTAGGTTGATGAAGCTAAAGGGAGTGGTATGTAACAAAAAGGGCAGCTTTGTGCTCCCAGCAGTATCCACTTTGCCTAAGTTTGACGAAGCTAAGGAGAGGGGTATGTGGCAATAGGGGCAGTTTGAGACATACCATTAAAGAAGAGACTAATAGTTTCCCTGTGAAACTGCAGACTCAGGCTACAAAGGTTATGTCTGCACACTCTTACACACAGAACAGGAACACCTGAGTATAATTTATTAAGGGAACAACTAGTGTAGTGCCTGGGAGGAAGTTTAAATAGCTGGACTTGTGCTGTGGGTGGTGTCTAGTGAGGGGACTGTCTAGTTAGCGTTAGGGTTTGGTGTGATTGCTGAAACTACTACAGTAGCTGCCCATTCCATCCTAACAAGCCTGAATAAAACAGTAAAGTGGTTCAGCAACCTATGTCAGCAGCATTTGTTTGGCGTGATTTTCACAACAAATACAATATGAACAATGCAAAACCAATATAATCAATAGTGAGTAATTGCGTAGATAAATTTTTATGAGAATAACTTGTAGCTCACTTGCAATGTGATGCAGTCTGATCCCTTGTTTTCTGATGTACATTGCTGGGACATCAAAGCCCAAACGAAATATCTTCTAGAAAGATATATTATTTTATAAGGAATTTGTTACACTGCAATAGAAAGGTAAGCTCCAGTTATAACTAGGGATGAGCGGGCTCGGATTTTAGAAATCAGAACACCCCCGAACAGTGCCGATCCGAGCCTAATCTGAGCACTGTTCGGGAATTCCCACCGATCGCAAAACTCAAAACGAGGCAAAACGTCATAATCCCGCCGTCAGATCTCGCGAGATCCGGATTCATATTAGTCCCCGCTTGCCACCGCCATCTTCACTCGGGCATTGATCAGGGAAGAGTGAGGCTGTGTTAGTGGTGTCCTCTGTCCTGCTCATTCCAGTGGTGCTGTCCTATGCTCTGTCCTGCTCAGTCCAGTGGTGGTGTCCTGTGCTCTGTCCTGCTCAGTCCAGTGGTGCTGTCCTGTACTCTGTCCTGCTCAGTCCAGTGGTGGTGTCCTGTGCTTTGTCCTGCTCAGTCCAGTGGTGGTGTCCTGTGCTCTGTCCTGCTCAGTCCAGTGGTGCTGCCCTGTGCTCTGTCCTGCTAAGTCCAGTGGTGCTGCCCTGTACTCTGTCCTGCTCAGTCCAGTGGTGGAGCTGCCATAATTCCAGTGGTGCTGTCCTGTGTCCAGTCTAGTGGTACTGCTATATAAGCTCACTGATCCTGCAGAATAAGTCCAGTGGTACTGCTATATAACTAAGTTCACTGATCCTGCAGTATAAGTCCAGTGGTACTGCTATATAACTAAGTTCACTGATCCTGCCGTATAATTCCAGTGGTAGTGCTGTATAACTCCACTGATCCTGCAGTATAAGTCCAGTGGTACTGCTATATAACTAAGTTCACTGATCCTGCAGTATAAGTCCAGTGGTAGTGCTGTATAACTCCACTGATCCTACAGTATAAGTCCAGTTGTACTGCTATATAACTAGGTTCACTGATCCTGCAGTATAAGTCCAGTGGTACTGCTATATAACTAAATTCACTGATCCTGCAGTATAAGTCTAGTGGTACTGCTATATAACTAAGTTCACTGATCCTGCCGTATAATTCCAGTGGTAGTGCTGTATAACTCCACTGATCCTGCAGTATAAGTCCAGTGGTACTGCTATATAACTCCAGTCCAGTGGTACTGTCCTGTGCCGCATATAAATTTTTAAAGCCTTTGCCGGGTGTGTGTGGTTTAGAGGTACGCTCTCTTGTGCTGCATATAATGGAGTACAAAAATTTGGAGGACAAAGTAGGGAAAGATCAAGAACCACTTCCTCCTAATGCTGAAGCTGCTGCCACTAGTCATGACATAGACGATAAAATGCCATCAACGTCGTCTGCCAAGGCCGATGCCCAATGTCATATTAGAGGGCATGTAAAATCCAAAAAGCCAAAGGTCACTATAATGATGAAAAAAAAGAAATTAAAATCATCTGAGGAGAAACGTAAACTTGCCAATATGCCATTTACGACACGGAGTAGCAAGGAACGGCTTAGGCCCTGGCCCGTGTTCATGACTAGTGGTTCAGCTTCACACAACGATCTAAGCCCTCCTCCTCCCCCCCCTCCAAAAAAATTAAGAGAGTTAAACTGTCATCAACAACACAGCAAACAACTCTGCCTTCTAAAGACATGGCATCACAAATCCCCAAGGCGAGTCCAAGGGTGTTGGTGGTTGCGAAGCCTGACCTTCCCATCACTGTACGGGAAGAGGTGGCTCCTTCCACCATTTGCAGCACGCCCTCTGCATATGCTGGAAGGATCACCCACAGTGCAGTTACAGATTTGGATAATGAAGGTGTCAATGTTGTACACCAGGAGGAGGATATTGATGTAGCTGGCGCTGAGGAGGAACTTGACGAGGAGGATGCTGATGTGGTTTTCTTAAATGAGTCACCAGGGGGGGAAACAGTTGTTGTCCATGGGATGAAAAAGCCCATCGTCATGCCTGGCCAGAAGACCAATAAATACACCTCTTCGGTCTGGAATTATTTCTATCCCAATCCGGACAACAAATGAATTGCCATATGTACCTTATGTAAAGCTGCAATAAGCAGGGGTAAGGATCTTGGCCATCTAGGGACATCCTCCCTTATACGTCACCTGAAAAACCTTCATAAATCTGTGTTTAGTTCAGGAACTGTGGCTAGGACTGTCAGCAGTCCAGGGACACCTAAATCCCTTGGTGCCTTTGTATCCACACCAGCAACACCCTCCTCGTCAATTTCCTCCTCGATCTGGATTGGAGATAGTCCTGCTGGCCATGTCACCGGCATGACTGAGTCCTCTTCAATCCGGGATTCTTCCGGAGGATCCTGCAGCGGTACGCCTACTACTGCTGCTGCTGCTGCTGCTGCTGTGAGTCGGTCATCTTCCCAGAGGGGAAGTCGTAACACCGCTACGTCTTTCACTAAGCAATTGACGGTACAATAGTCGTTTGCCATGAGCACAAAGTACGACAGCAGTCATCCTATAGCAAAGCGGATAACTGCAGCCTTGACAGCTATGTTGGTGTTAGACGTGCATCCGGTGTCCGCGATCAGTGGAGTGGGATTTAGAAGGATGATGGAGGTATTGTGTCCCCGGTACCAAATCCCGTTGAGATTCCACTTCACTAGGCAGGCGATACCCGGGATGTAAAGAGAAGTACGAAAAAGTGTCCTCAGTGCTCTGAAAAATGCGGTTGTACCCACTGTCCACTTAACCACGGACATGTGGACAAGTGGTTCAGGGCAAACTAAGGACTATATGACTGTGACAGCCCACTGGGTAGATGCATCGCTTTCCGCAGCAACAGCAGCATCAGTAGCAGCATCTCCGAAACGCCTGCTCGTTCCAAGGCAGGCAACGTTGTTTATCACCGGTTTCAGTAAGAGGCACAACGCCGACAACCTCTTAGAGAAACTGAGGGAAATCATCTCGCAGTGGCTTACCCCACTTACACTCTCCTGGGGATTTGTGGTGTCGGACAACGCCAGTAACATTGTGCGGGCATTACATATGGGCAATTTCCAGCACGTGCCATGTTTTGCCCACACAATAAATTTGGTGGTGCAGCATTATCTTAAAAGTGGCAGGGGTGTGCAGGATATGCTTGCGGTGGCCCGCAAAATTGCGGGACACTTTCGCCATTCTGCAACTGCCTACCGAAGACTGGAGCACCATCAAAAAAGCCTGAACCTTCTCTGCCATCACCTCAAACAAGAGGTTGTGACGCGATGGAACTCCACCCTCTATATGCTGCAGAGGATGGAGGAGCAGCAAAAGGTCATTCAAGCCTACACAGCCACCTACGACATAGGCAAAGGAGTGGGGATGCGCCTGAGTCAAGCGTAGTGGAGACTGATTTCTGTGTTGTGCAAGGTTCTCCAGCCGTTTGAACTTGCCACACGAGAAGTCAGTTCCGACACTGCCAGCTTGAGTCAGGTGATTCCCCTGATCAGTCTGTTGCAGAAGCAGCTGGAGAAAGTGAGGGAGGAGCTGGTAAAGCATTGTGATTCCACAAAGCATGTAGCTCTTGTGTATGAACCCCTTCGTACGCTTTGCCAGGATCCGAGGTTGGTCAGTCTTTTAAAGTCAGAGGAATACATTCTGGCCACCGTGCTCGATCCTCGGTTTAAAGCGTATGTTGTGTCTCTGTTTCCAGCGGACACAAGTCTACAGCGATGCAAAGACCTGCTGATCAGGAGATTGTCATCTGAAGAGGACCGTGACATGGCAACAGCTACTCCTTCATTTTTTTTCCACACCTGTGGCTGCGAGGAAACAGCTGAGATTTCATAAACGACCCGCTGGCGGGGATGCAGAGAACATCTGGTCCGGACTGAAGGACCTGCCAACGATTGCTGACATGTCTACTGTCGCTGTATTGGGTGCTGTCACCATTGAAAAAATGGTGGAGGATTACTTTGCTGACAGCATCCAAGTAGACATGTCAGACAGTCCTTACTTGTACTGTCAGGGAAAAAAGGCAGTTTGGAAGCCCCTGTACAAACTGGCTCTATTTTACCTGAGTTGTCCCCCCTCCAGTGTGTACTCCGAAAGAGTTTTTAGTGCAGCGGGGAACCTGGTCAGTGAGCGGCGAAGGAGGTTGCTTCCGCAAAATGTGGAGAAGATGATGTTCATCAAAATGAATTATCAATTCTTCAATGAAGACCAGCAATGGCCTCCAGAGACTACAGAGGGACCTGTGATTGTGGAGTCCAGGGAGGACGAATTGATAATGTGTGAGGATGAGGAAGTACACACTGTAGGGGGAGAGGAATCAGAGGATGAGGATGAGGACAACATCTTGCCTCAGTAGAGCCAGTTTACTTTGTACAGGGAGAGATGTATTGCTTTTTTTGTGTGGGGGCCCAAACAAACCAATCATTTCAGCCACAGTAGTTTGGTAGGCCCTGTCGCTGAAATGATTGGTTTGTTAAAGTGCGCATGTCCCTTTTCCGCAACATAAGGGTGGGTGGGAGGGCCCAAGGACAATTCCATCTTGCACCTCTTTTTTTTCTTTGCCAGCTCGTTTTGTGGGGGCCCAAACGAACCAATCATTTCAGCCACAGTTTTGTAGGCCCTGTCGCTGAAATGATTGGTTTGTTAAAGTGCGCATGTCCTATTTCACCAACATAAGGGTGGGTGGCAGGGCAGAAGGACAATTCCATCTTGCACCTCTTTTTTTGGCATTATGTGCTCTTTGGGGCCTAGTTTTTCAAACTGCCATCCTGTCTGCCACTGCAGTGCCACTCCTAGATGGGCCACGTGTTTGTGCCACCCACTTGTGTCGCTTAGCTTAGTCATCCAGCTACCTCGGTGCAACCTTTTGGCCTAAAAACAATATTGTGAGGTGTGAGGTGTTCAGAATAGACTGGAAATGAGTGAAAATGAATGTTATTGAGGTTAATAATAGCGTAGGAGTGAAAGCAAACAAAAAAACAGGATTTTAGTAGTTTTTATGCTTTTAAAAAAAAAAATCAGAACCCAAAACCTTGAGGGGGGTGTTTTGGCAAAACCCATTAGAACCCAAAACCTTAAGGTAATCAGAACCCAAAACACGAAAAGTGGCCGGTGCACATCCCTAGTTATAACAGTTAAATTATGATAATGCCCCCTGGCATTAGATCAAAAGGTCAGTTACTTCAGACAACATCTTGCTTCAATATCAGAACCAGCACTGTTACTATTATAAAAATAAATACATAAATAAATAATTAAAAATCAAGACATCATGACTTCCCTATGCAGTCTATAAACAGCCCCCAAGAATATTTTTAGTAGAAGATGTTGAAAAAAAAAAAACAGTAAATCAAGAGGGAACCATTCTGGCACTAAAAAGTGTAGGGGGCTCGTGCACGCCTCTTTCGGATTTAGACCTTAGTATAAGTTATTTGGACCCTAATGATGGCAAAAAATGCAATTATGGGTGAGAGTGTTTAGCTCTGTTTTCAATCTGTCTCTTTTTTCTAACTTTTGCTATTTGTTGTGGACTAGGGTACATAAAGAAAAGAAGACTGAGCATGAGTTAATCATTTTCAGAGAAAATGTTTCAATAGTTTTCAAGAAAATAAAATGTATTTTTAAGGACTAAATTTAATAACTCTATAAAGGGGGTGAGTTGGAATTATAAGCTTTTTAATCAGTAGCGTTTATTTTTAAAGCCCATTGTCTACAACTGTTTTAGGCATACATAGGTCAATTGATTGCCACATCTGTGGTCCCATTTCCTTATTATCAAGACATCATCCATTCCAAAGTAACTTGGAAGAGCCCTGGGGGTAAATGTATCAAATAGCGGTTTTTGCAAATTTCAGATATCCGGCGACTTTGCATGGTAAATTTAAAGCATCAATAGCTTTAAAGACACATTTTGCTTTTAAAGGTATTGCCGCTTTAAATTTAACATGCTAAGCCGCCGGATATCAGCAATTTGCAAAAATTGCTATTTGATACATTTACTCCCTGGTGTTATTCAGAATGTGACCGGTGGCTTGTAAGATGAGGAAGCACAACCTGTGGTTCAGGACCTCAAGTGTGTACATTTGGGTTCCCAGCAAAAAAAATATAGCAACACCAATCTAGAATAGGGGCTATTTCATGTGCGTTTCACTACCCGCTATAGGTCCCATGCAGCCTTTGCTGACCTGGAAGGCTAGTTATCATTATTGCAGGTGGTCCTCATACATTTGGGTCTCTCCTTAATCAGTACAGTCAGTCAAGCTGTTATAATAAATTATTATATTTAACAATAAAAACAAATTTCGTTCTAGTACCAAACACCACATTTTAGGCAACTTTCCTATGGCTAAAGGTGCATTGAGCCGCAAGGAGCTATAGAGATGTGTATCACATGATAGTAAGAAGACAATTTGGATGATAAATTATTATCATCCAGTGTATACAGATCCAACAAATTATGTAGCAATATACAATGAGTCAAAAACTGCTAAACAATAAAATAAAGGGTTCCTTGCCTATATGAGCGTACCCTTAATGGAAAGGGTAATATGAGACATAAAGCATGTGAAGATAAGGTGCAAACAACTGAAGCAAAATGAAGGAAATAAACTAATTAAATGTAGGCAGATCTTTTCCCAGAGTTAGGATAAAAATGCCTATAGCCGAGGAGCAGTGGGGAATAGCAGGGAACTAAAATGAAATGGAAGCAGTAGACTATATTGAAAAACTGTGATAATGTACAGAAATAAGTGCCGCAGAATAGTCCAGCAAGGGATGGGTTAATGGTGAAGTCCATAGCAAACTGGAGTGTATAACAGATAATAGCGTTCAGTTGAATCTTGGTGTGGGTCCAGACTGCTTGTTGCTTTTTTCATAATATGTTTAGTAAAGTAAGTGAAGCTTTAATCAAAAATAAAAGTCAGAACACAGATATGTAAGCCTCCTTTATCATTCTATACAAAGTATCTTAAAGTATTATACCCATGTGTTTATTTATCATATGCAGCCCACAGCATTTTCTACTTTGCATTTTGTGCTGCTGACTGATTTAGCGATAAAGTTATATAAATTATTTAGACAAGGCCACACTTTTTAATATATTGTTTTCCGCATTTTCCAAGGGCACCAGAGCGCTGGCCCTGGTTCGCTAATAAATATTAACTGGATCTTGGCCAAGCACATTATCAGTATGGACAAAGAGTTACTTTGAAATGCTATTGCTGTCCTTGTATCTACAGCCTTTTACCATAGTCATCATTTATATTTAGATTTGAACTGCCAAATGGGACTTTAAAGCTGTGCAGCGCTTCTAAGATCTTTATCAACCCTGAATACACTATGTATTCACATTAATAGAGTGTCAAATCCATAATACTAAGTTATATTTTCCGGTGAACTATTCATTGGCTGTACTATTGTACCATGTAAATATCTTAACAAACTCAGAGCAAGTAGGGATAAAAGTGGCACACATTATGGAGGGTTTTTGCTCAATAACTGTTAAGATCCTATTAATTAATATGTAACTAATATGTTAAAATGCTGACAATATCAAGAAATGAAAATAGCTCAATTGTTAGCTCTTAGTACAAGTATGCAATATTAAGATTATTACTATTAATGACAGTGTTAAAAATTAATAACAAAGTTCAGAAAGAGAATCATTTTCAAAATATACCAACTACTCCCCTGTGCAGGACTCCAGAAGTATGGCTTCTCCACTCACAGCCAAGACTCACATGGCTCACAGTCTCCACTGCCTGCGCATCTTCCAGTCTATAGCCTAGAGGTGGAGGGATGGTGGGTCAGGCATCTGTGCTGCAGGACTCCTCTGATGGAGTCCTGTGAAGATAGAATAGTGGCCACATAGTTAGCAAAGTGTACAGGCTCTATTATATCAGTGCAGGTCTCCCTTTTAGGAAGGGAGTATTTAAAGAAAAATAACTTCAATTTAGATTTACCAGTCTCAATATAGGTTTAATGTTTGCACAATAAGCAGAGATCAGGTGATCTACCCAGCTCCTTCATTATAAGTAGCCAAACTGTGTTTCCATACAGTTTATACCACTTTACCAACATATGAACATACCCAGGGACAGGCTGGGCTGGGTGGCAGGAGGGCATCTGCCCCCTGGGCCGGTCCCATAGTGTGCTACCTGGGTTGGGTCACTGGGACACCTGCATTTTTTCCAATTAAAATAGGCTGCTGAGTCGAATCTTGCCCCTCGGGCTGAAATTTGCCAGCCCTCCCCTGAACGTACCTCCTATAAAAATGGTTGCAAATGCACAAAAATAGTAACTACACAAAAGAAAGCATTATTTGCACTGCACCTGCACATTTTTATATGTTTGTAAATTGTCTTTTTTGTGTTTCTATGTTATGTGTTCATGTGTGGTATTGTGGTAATAATAATAATAATAATAATAATAATAATAATAATAATAATATAAATACATGTTCTAAAATTCTATCAAATTACTTCCACAGTATACATGCAATGGTTTATACCAGTCAAACGCAAACAGAGAAATTTTAATAAAGGGGCAAAGGGACATTTCCCCTGGGTCCACCATGACAGGGTTTCTTCCAATTAATGTAGTCTGAAGGCCTTAATAGAGCTTCTGTCCCAGTCTCCAGTGTGTTAGGAAGACAAGAGACCGCTTGTTTTAAAGTTGAGATTCTTTTCTTTCAAGTGAGTTGGTGCTTGCACAAGGCAAACATAATATGACATTTGGTCATACACACTATATCAAACAGTGCAAAATGTCACAATGTTTTATGGAACCTATTAAACCTAAAAATGTGGAAGTTTCCATCTTATGATGATGGCGTTACACTACAACTTCATATTTTTCCCAAATGTATAACTGATATAGTTTTTAATATTAACAATATTTTAACATATTTTGTAAAACATAAGATGTAGGTGTAAGTAACATTTTCCAGATAAAAAAATGATCATAGATTGCATTATATCAGAGCCATCAGACAGCTTAGCAGAAATAAACAAAGACTATAAATAGTGCACACTTCCCCACATACTGCTAATAACGGACTGTTCTGTGTCCAGAACTAACTTTTATACCCAGTCTGACTGATGTCACAAAAGCTATTTATGATGTAAGTCTGCTCATCATCAGTCTGCTCAATACAACATTGCATTACAATGAGATAATGTGAGAATCACAATTCTTGCAACCAGTGCGCCTATTTATTAACATTTATTTATATAGCGCCAGGACATTCCAAAGAGCTTTACAATTGGGAACAAACACAGTAACATAACAAGACTGGGTATTAACAGACAGATAGAGGTTGGAGGACCCTGCTCACAAGTTTACAATCTATCGGAAAATAGGCATTAGATACATGAGGTTAAATGCCACATAGTGCATATTGGTCCATCCAGATTCCAATGGAAAAAGTGCGTTGTAATCCATTTACACAGCATTGTTGGTGTGGGGGTGTCAGAGGTTTGTTTGAGTACAGAAAGAGATAGCATGTACATTTTGTGTGAACTGGATAGCTCGGTGGCATTTGTTTAGAATAGCCCAGAAGGGTTATTTGAAAAGTTTGCCTGAAGAAGTGAGTTTTCAGGGAACGTGTGAAGGTTTGGAGGCTAGAGTAAAGTATGGATTTTAAGAGGGAGGGAATTCCAGAGAGTCCGAAAATCCTCTAATAGGGAATGGGAGCAGGTAATGAGTGGGGATGAGACACATAGATCTCGTGCAGAGAGGAGGGGTTGAGGTTTTTTTTTAAAGGGGGGGAGATATTTTGAAAAAAGTGAACAGATGTACATAGGTGCAGTTTTGTTTATGACCTTGTATAAAATAGAAGATTTGTGAAAAAAAAAAAAAGATTTTAATTTTGCAGCGTGGTTATGGATATAATGTGGAGAGCATTTTCAGGGGCATTCTTTACTGTGCAGACTGTTAGGAACCCCAACAGCCAGCAACACAAAACCCGGAGTCTACTCAGAAGGTTTTCGCTGGAGCCCCTAGTGGTGGGGACAGATTTGGCCGCAGACAGCTGAGGGTCGTGAATTGTGCACTGACTGGGGAGATCCCAGCGATAGCGTAAGGAGTAAATAGCAGAGAGAAATCCAGGCAAGGGTCGAGGGCGGCAGCAGACAGAAAATCCAGAAAACAGATCCAAGGTCAGAGGTCACAGGCAAATCAGCAATGTAGGAGTCCAGTCAAAAGGGTCTAGGAGCACAGGCAATCAAACGAAGTCAGAGAAAAGGCAAAGGTTGGCAGCAATAAGTCAAATCTAATAGTAGCAAGAGCAAGAACAAAAGCAGGCTAGTAGCAGAACACTGGAACTATAACCGGAAGGAAGGGCTTGTGGAAAGTCTATGACTAGCAGCACTGGTAATATATAGATAATTATACACGAGGAACTGGATGGACAAGGAAACGTGAGGGTAGTCAGTGGTCTGCGGATAGCAAGTTGTACCACTGCTATAGTGAGGAGGAATGTCCAGAAGTAACGAGGAGGTGATGAGAGTCAGCGGTCTGCGTATAGCAAGTGGTACCGCTGTCTAGGTGAGGGAATGGAATCCAGGTGAAGGTATCCGGGAAGTCAGTGGTCTGCGTTAGCAAGTTGTACCACTGCTATGTGAAAGGATACAGGAAACTGGTGACTCAGGAAACAGGGAACAGTGGTCTGCCTCTAGCAAGTTGTACCACTGAAATATATCTGTGAGGAGGAGCACGGGGAGGTAAATGCAATGCAGAGTATACACGGGCACACTGAACTTGATCCCACGATGATATGCACAAAATAGTAATAACTGATCAGCACTGCACAATTATACAAAGTCACAAGAACTATCCAGGCTAACGGTAACACAGTCAAAAGATGGCAATAGTCTCAGCGGATAGGAAACTCCAGAGGAGAACAACTCAGTCCAGCAAGATATGCAATACACCAGCACAGTCAATGAGAAGTATGCATACCGTGGTTCAGGAGAGCAGGCTGTCAGACAGAAGTGCAGGGATACCTGAACGGCTGGAGGCCGGCAGGATACGAAGTCCCAGGAGGGTGGAAGCGATAATCAAGTAGGTGCAGCGCACAGGTAGGTAGACCAGCAGGGATGGAAACAATACTCAGGAAGCAGTAGTATATAGAACTGGACACCTGGAGAACACTGAAGAGTAGAGATGGTCTAGCCGAGATGAAAGCAGCGGAGCGTTGATCCAATGCAGACAGGCGAGTTGACACAAGCGGAGACACTGTAGAAGCACGGAGAGCGGATCAGCTGGCTGCAGACACGAGGAGTACTGGAGGGTTGCGATGAGCAGGGCACTGCAGATACACGGAGGCAGCGGATAGGAATCAGCTGGTGCCGTCACGATGAAACACGGGAGAGTTGAAGTGAGCAGGATACTGTAGATACACGGAGGCAGCGGATAGGAATCAGCTGGTGCAGTCACGATGAAACACGGGAGAGTTGAAGTGGTCTGGAAACTGTAGAAGCACGGAGGCAGCGGATAGGAATCAGCTGGTGCAGTAACGATGAAACACGGGAGAGTTGAAGTGGTCTGGAAACTGTAGAAGCACGGAGGCAGCGGATAGGAATCAGCTGGTGCAGTAACGATGAAACACGGGAGAGTTGAAGTGGTCTGGAAACTGTAGAAGCACGGAGGCAGCGGATAGGAATCAGCTGGTGCAGTAACGATGAAACACAGGAAAGTTGAAGTGGTCTGGAAACTGTAGAAGCACGGAGACAGCGGATAGGAATCAGCTGGTGCAGTAACGATGAAACACGGGAGAGTTGAAGTGGTCTGGAAACCACAAACGAACAACAGGAATCAGCAGGAGCTGAACACGAGGAAACACAGGAACACCTTCAGAGGCTCATGGGGAATGAGACTCCAAGATCAGGCAACGAGGTATTGACCTCAGGTGCTTTAAATAGGGAGTGTTGCCTGATCAGCCAATTAACTAAAAGGAACATGTACTGAAGGTTTGATAAGGGCTGCACATGCGCAGACCCTCAGGATGGTGGACGGCCACGGTTCCTAAACACACGAGAAGTAGCACTCACAGTCCGGTGAGTGACAGTACCCCCCCTTTTAAAGGTGGGTACAGAACACCTGGAACCGGGTTTGTCCGGAAATTTGGAATAAAACTTCTTAAGAAGAGTTGGAGCGTTGAGATCTTCAGCTTTGATCCATGAACGCTCCTCAGGACCAAAGCCCTTCCAATGAACGAGGTAACGTAGAACTCCTCGCAAAATTTTTACATCCAATCCAATATATGAGTAATCTCAAAGTCTTCCTCCTAAAGAATTTGAACTGGCCGAGGTGCTAAAGGAGGGACCGAGAAACGGTTGATGATGAGAGGTTTGAGCAAGGACACATGGAAGGCGTTGGAAATACGAAGATTCTTAGGAAGTAGAAGTTTGAAACAAACTGGATTGATCACTTGAATGATCCTATAAGGACCAATAAAACGAGGAGCGAATTTCATAGATGGGACCTTCAAACGAATATTTTTGGTAGATAACCAAACACGATCTCCAATTTTCAGTGGTGGAATAGCCCGCCTCTTTTTATCTGCAAAAGACTTATATTTGGCAGATGTCTTCTTTAAACAGGTTTTGACCTGAGACCAAATATTTTTGAAAGTTTGACAAACAGTCTCTACAGCAGGAACTTGGGTGGGAGGGAGGGCAGGAAATTCCGGAAAAGACGGATGGTGACCGTAAACCACAAAGAATGGAGTTTTAGAAGATGACTCATGGTACATGTTGTTATGAGCGAATTCAGCCCAAGGAAGCAATTCTACCCAGTTGTCTTGATTGGCTGATGAGAACATTCTTATAAACGTCTCAAGATCTTGATTGACCCTCTCAGTTTATCCGTTTGATTGAGGATGGTAGGAAGATGAGAGTGCTAATCGTATGCCCAAGGTCTTGCAAAGGGCCCGCCAGAATCTGGACACGAATTGTACGCCTCTATCTGACACAATCTCAGACGGACATCCATGAATACGAAAGATTTCTTTGATGAAATGCTCAGCCAAGGTAGAAGAGGAAGGTAAACCAGACAAGGGGACGAAATGCGCCATCTTCGAAAATCTATCCACCACTACCCAAATAGTATTGCAGTTTTTACTAGGAGGAAGATCAGTAACAAAGTCCATACTAATATGGGTCCATGGCTTGGACGGAATGGGTAGTGGTTGAAGCAAACACACTGGAGTTCTGCGGGAGGTCTTGAACTGAGAACACAATTCACAAGCGGCTACAAAATCTTTGACATCTCTCCTCATAGAAGGCCACCAGTAACTTCGAGAGAGAATCTCAAAGGTCTTGCGTTCACCAGAGTGTCCAGAAAAACGAGAAGAGTGGAACCACGAAAGGATTTTCCTCCTTAGAGTAGGAGGCACGAGGGTTTTCCCAAATGGTAGCACCTTAGTGGAAGAAGCAGCCAGCGAAACACATTTGGGGTCTAGTATAGAGTGGTTGGAAACCTCTTCAACGTCAGAGGACGTCACAAAGGCTCGAGATAGAGCATTGGCTTTTTTGCTCTTTGCAGCTGGTTTGAAGGTTATGATTAACTCAAAACGAGAAAAGAAAAGAGACCATCTTGCTTGACGAGGATTCAAACATTGAGCAGACTGTAGATATGACAAGTTCTTATGATCCGTGAAAATTGTCACAGGATGACGAGCTCCCTCCAACAAGTATCTCCACTCCTCTAATGCTATTTTAATAGCCAACAACTCCTTGTCCCCGATGGTGTAATTCTTCTCCGCAGGCAGAAGACCCCGAGAGTAAAAGGTACAAGGATGAAATTTCTGTTGCTCCGATCTTTGGGAGAGAATGGCTCCTAAACCAACATTAGAGGCATCTACTTCTAGGAAGAAGGGAAGCGTCACATCAGGCTGTCGAAGAATGGGAGCAGAGGAGAAGGACTCTTTAAGAAATTGAAAGGCTTGAAGAGCCTCAGATGACCATTGTTTAGTATTGGCCCCTTTACGAGTCAGGGCCACAATAGGAGATGCAATCGAAGAGAAATCTTGAATGAAGCATCTATAGTAATTGGCAAAACCTAAAAAACGCTGAATGGCACGAAGAGTAGTTGGCTGAGGCCAATGAAACACAGCATTCACCTTTTCTGGATCCATTTGTAGACCAACTCCGGAGACAATATAACCCAAAAATTGAATCTGGGGCAACTCGAATGAACATTTTTCTAATTTGCAGTATAATGAATTTCTCCGGAGTCTGGACAGAACTTCTGCCACATGTTGGTGATGAGAAGGCAGGTCCTGTGAAAAGATCAATATGTCGTCCAGATAAACCACGACACATACATATAACAAGTCCCGGAAGATCTCATTAATGAATCCCTGGAAAACAGCGGGGGCACTACATAACCCGAAAGGCATTACTAAATATTCATAATGCCCATCTCTGGTGTTGAAAGCTGTCTTCCATTCGTCACCTGACCTGATTCTAATTAAATTGTAGGCACCACGAAGGTCCAACTTGGTAAAGATCCGAGCTCCTTTAATCCGATCAAATAGCTCAGTAATCAAAGGAATGGGATACCGATTTTTAATAGTAATGGCGTTAAGTCCATGAAAATCTATGCAGGGGCGTTGTGATCCATCCTTCTTTTTTACAAAGAACCACCCGGCACCAGCCGGAGAAGTAGAAGGTCGAATAAATCCTCGCTGGAGATTCTCTTGGATGTATTCAGATGTAACTTGAGTCTCAGGTAACGAAAGTGGATACACACGACCCCTAGGAGAAGTCTTGCCAGGTAGAAGATCAATCGGACAATCCCATGAACGATGAGGAGGACGACGTTCAGACTGAGTTTTATCAAAAACATCGGCAAATGAAGCATACTGAGGAGGGAGTCCCGTTGAGGAAGGTGAAATGGAGGATTGCTGTATTTTAAGAGGAACGACTTGGGAGAGACAACGATGATGACATTCAGCTCCCCAAGACGTAACTTGAGGAGTGCGCCAGTCAATCTGGGGAGAATGACATTGAAGCCATGGAAGGCCTAAAACAATCGGACTTGTAGCAACAGGAAGAATTAAAAACGAAATTTCTTCTTGGTGTAGCACACCAATCTGAAGCGTTACTGGAGACGTACTCTGGGTGATGAGACCATTGATAAGACGTGATCCATCAATAGCAGTCACAGTAATAGGTGTCTTCAGGGTAATCACTGATAGGGACCATTGATTCACTAGGGATTTAGAAATAAAATTTCCCGCAGCTCCAGAATCAATAAGTGCTTGGGACTCAAAGGATTTGGTAGCGAAGGAAATTGTAACATCAAAAGCGCAGACTTTTAATTTCGTAGAACATGGAGAGGACTCCAGGGACCCTAACTTCACCTCTCCAGAACTAGTTAGGGCCTGGCATTTCCCGATTTTTTAGGGCATGAATTGAGCATATGTGTCGAATCAGCACAATAGATACAAAGTCTATTCTTTACTCTTCGGTTCCTCTCTTCAGTAGTTAATTTGGAGCGTCCTATCTCCATGGGTATCACAGGAGATGAAGTTGGACGAAGTTGAGAGGTTGAGCGAAGAGGTGCTTTAACTGAAGTTGTTTTTTCAGACTCCCTTTCACGAAATCTCATGTCTACACGATGGCAAAGAGAAATCAAATCTTCTAAAGAAGTAGGTAGTTCTTGAGTAGTCAGTGCATCTTTAATTTTATCGAAGAGCCCCTGCCAGAAGGCGGCAATTAACGCTTCAGTGTTCCACTGAAGTTCAGAGGCTAATATCCTAAATTGAATGACGTACTGGCCTACTGTACGAGAACCTTGACGTAAACGGAGAATGCTGGATGCAGCGGAGATGACACGACCTGGTTCATCGAATACACTTTGGAACGTGGAAATAAATTTGGCACTATCCTGTAATAATGGATCGTTTCTTTCCCACAGAGGGGAAGCCCATGCGAGAGCTTGTCCAGAAAACAATGAAATAAGATAGGCCACTCTGGAACGATGAGTAGAGAAATTTTGAGGTTGGAGCTCAAAATGAACAGAACATTGATTGAGAAAACCCCTACAAGTTTTGGGGTCTCCATCATACTTTGACGGAGTAGGCAGGTGAAGTGTGGAAGCCGTAGACACCTGGGATGACACTGGGGAAACGGAGGAAAGCACAGGAGCATCAGCATTAGCTGTGATATTCTGTCCAGATGTTCCTTGGGAGGCTAACGCCTGGTAACATTGTAACAACAGCTGTTGGCGAGCATCCTGTTGCTCCATACGGGTGACCAGATGCTGCAGCATCTCTTTAGCTGTAGGTTCCGAATCTGGGTCTGTCATGGCCTGATCTTACTGTCACGGGCACTAGGAGTCTTTACCCAGGTATCACCAGATGATGGACTTACCAGAGCAGTATAGGTGGTAATATGGTACTCTGGTAGCGGGCTGATAACGGAACAGGAGACAGCAGATGGTAAGAGAATGCTCGTGGAAAGTCTATGACTAGCAGCACTGGTAATATATAGATAATTATACACGAGGAACTGGATGGACAAGGAAACGTGAGGGTAGTCAGTGGTCTGCGGATAGCAAGTTGTACCACTGCTATAGTGAGGAGGAATGTCCAGAAGTAACGAGGAGGTGATGAGAGTCAGCGGTCTGCGTATAGCAAGTGGTACCGCTGTCTAGGTGAGGGAATGGAATCCAGGTGAAGGTATCCGGGAAGTCAGTGGTCTGCGTTAGCAAGTTGTACCACTGCTATGTGAAAGGATACAGGAAACTGGTGACTCAGGAAACAGGGAACAGTGGTCTGCCTCTAGCAAGTTGTACCACTGAAATATATCTGTGAGGAGGAGCACGGGGAGGTAAATGCAATGCAGAGTATACACGGGCACACTGAACTTGATCCCACGATGATATGCACAAAATAGTAATAACTGAACAGCACTGCACAATTATACAAAGTCACAAGAACTATCCAGGCTAAAGGTAACACAGTCAAATGATGGCAATAGTCTCAGCGGATAGGAAACTCCAGAGGAGAACAACTCAGTCCAGCAAGATATGCAATACACCAGCACAGTCAATGAGAAGTATGCATACCGTGGTTCAGGAGAGCAGGCTGTCAGACAGAAGTGCAGGGATACCTGAACGGCTGGAGGCCGGCAGGATACGAAGTCCCAGGAGGGTGGAAGCGATAATCAAGTAGGTGCAGCGCACAGGTAGGTAGACCAGCAGGGATGGAAACAATACTCAGGAAGCAGTAGTATATAGAACTGGACACCTGGAGAACACTGAAGAGTAGAGATGGTCTAGCCGAGATGAAAGCAGCGGAGCGTTGATCCAATGCAGACAGGCGAGTTGACACAAGCGGAGACACTGTAGAAGCACGGAGAGCGGATCAGCTGGCTGCAGACACGAGGAGTACTGGAGGGTTGCGATGAGCAGGGCACTGCAGATACACGGAGGCAGCGGATAGGAATCAGCTGGTGCCGTCACAATGAAACACGGGAGAGTTGAAGTGAGCAGGATACTGTAGATACACGGAGGCAGCGGATAGGAATCAGCTGGTGCAGTCACGATGAAACACGGGAGAGTTGAAGTGGTCTGGAAACTGTAGAAGCACGGAGGCAGCGGATAGGAATCAGCTGGTGCAGTAACGATGAAACACGGGAGAGTTGAAGTGGTCTGGAAACTGTAGAAGCACGGAGGCAGCGGATAGGAATCAGCTGGTGCAGTAACGATGAAACACGGGAGAGTTGAAGTGGTCTGGAAACTGTAGAAGCACGGAGGCAGCGGATAGGAATCAGCTGGTGCAGTAACGATGAAACACAGGAAAGTTGAAGTGGTCTGGAAACTGTAGAAGCACGGAGACAGCGGATAGGAATCAGCTGGTGCAGTAACGATGAAACACGGGAGAGTTGAAGTGGTCTGGAAACCACAAACGAACAACAGGAATCAGCAGGAGCTGAACACGAGGAAACACAGGAACACCTTCAGAGGCTCATGGGGAATGAGACTCCAAGATCAGGCAACGAGGTATTGACCTCAGGTGCTTTAAATAGGGAGTGTTGCCTGATCAGCCAATTAACTAAAAGGAACATGTACTGAAGGTTTGATAAGGGCTGCACATGCGCAGACCCTCAGGATGGTGGACGGCCACGGTTCCTAAACACACGAGAAGTAGCACTCACAGTCCGGTGAGTGACAGTACCCCCCCTTTTAAAGGTGGGTACAGAACACCTGGAACCGGGTTTGTCCGGAAATTTGGAATAAAACTTCTTAAGAAGAGTTGGAGCGTTGAGATCTTCAGCTTTGATCCATGAACGCTCCTCAGGACCAAAGCCCTTCCAATGAACGAGGTAACGTAGAACTCCTCGCAAAATTTTTACATCCAATCCAATATATGAGTAATCTCAAAGTCTTCCTCCTAAAGAATTTGAACTGGCCGAGGTGCTAAAGGAGGGACCGAGAAACGGTTGATGATGAGAGGTTTGAGCAAGGACACATGGAAGGCGTTGGAAATACGAAGATTCTTAGGAAGTAGAAGTTTGAAACAAACTGGATTGATCACTTGAATGATCCTATAAGGACCAATAAAACGAGGAGCGAATTTCATAGATGGGACCTTCAAACGAATATTTTTGGTAGATAACCAAACACGATCTCCAATTTTCAGTGGTGGAATAGCCCGCCTCTTTTTATCTGCAAAAGACTTATATTTGGCAGATGTCTTCTTTAAACAGGTTTTGACCTGAGACCAAATATTTTTGAAAGTTTGACAAACAGTCTCTACAGCAGGAACTTGGGTGGGAGGGAGGGCAGGAAATTCCGGAAAAGACGGATGGTGACCGTAAACCACAAAGAATGGAGTTTTAGAAGATGACTCATGGTACATGTTGTTATGAGCGAATTCAGCCCAAGGAAGCAATTCTACCCAGTTGTCTTGATTGGCTGATGAGAACATTCTTATAAACGTCTCAAGATCTTGATTGACCCTCTCAGTTTATCCGTTTGATTGAGGATGGTAGGAAGATGAGAGTGCTAATCGTATGCCCAAGGTCTTGCAAAGGGCCCGCCAGAATCTGGACACGAATTGTACGCCTCTATCTGACACAATCTCAGACGGACATCCATGAATACGAAAGATTTCTTTGATGAAATGCTCAGCCAAGGTAGAAGAGGAAGGTAAACCAGACAAGGGGACGAAATGCGCCATCTTCGAAAATCTATCCACCACTACCCAAATAGTATTGCAGTTTTTACTAGGAGGAAGATCAGTAACAAAGTCCATACTAATATGGGTCCATGGCTTGGACGGAATGGGTAGTGGTTGAAGCAAACACACTGGAGTTCTGCGGGAGGTCTTGAACTGAGAACACAATTCACAAGCGGCTACAAACTCTTTGACATCTCTCCTCATAGAAGGCCACCAGTAACTTCGAGAGAGAATCTCAAAGGTCTTGCGTTCACCAGAGTGTCCAGAAAAACGAGAAGAGTGGAACCACGAAAGGATTTTCCTCCTTAGAGTAGGAGGCACGAGGGTTTTCCCAAATGGTAGCACCTTAGTGGAAGAAGCAGCCAGCAAAACACATTTGGGGTCTAGTATAGAGTGGTTGGAAACCTCTTCAACGTCAGAGGACGTCACAAAGGCTCGAGATAGAGCATTGGCTTTTTTGCTCTTTGCAGCTGGTTTGAAGGTTATGATTAACTCAAAACGAGAAAAGAAAAGAGACCATCTTGCTTGACGAGGATTCAAACATTGAGCAGACTGTAGATATGACAAGTTCTTATGATCCGTGAAAATTGTCACAGGATGACGAGCTCCCTCCAACAAGTATCTCCACTCCTCTAATGCTATTTTAATAGCCAACAACTCCTTGTCCCCGATGGTGTAATTCTTCTCCGCAGGCAGAAGACCCCGAGAGTAAAAGGTACAAGGATGAAATTTCTGTTGCTGCGATCTTTGGGAGAGAATGGCTCCTAAACCAACATTAGAGGCATCTACTTCTAGGAAGAAGGGAAGCGTCACATCAGGCTGTCGAAGAATGGGAGCAGAGGAGAAGGACTCTTTAAGAAATTGAAAGGCTTGAAGAGCCTCAGATGACCATTGTTTAGTATTGGCCCCTTTACGAGTCAGGGCCACAATAGGAGATGCAATCGAAGAGAAATCTTGAATGAAGCATCTATAGTAATTGGCAAAACCTAAAAAACGCTGAATGGCACGAAGAGTAGTTGGCTGAGGCCAATGAAACACAGCATTCACCTTTTCTGGATCCATTTGTAGACCAACTCCGGAGACAATATAACCCAAAAATTGAATCTGGGGCAACTCGAATGAACATTTTTCTAATTTGCAGTATAATGAATTTCTCCGGAGTCTGGACAGAACTTCTGCCACATGTTGGTGATGAGAAGGCAGGTCCTGTGAAAAGATCAATATGTCGTCCAGATAAACCATGACACATACATATAACAAGTCCCGGAAGATCTCATTAATGAATCCCTGGAAAACAGCGGGGGCACTACATAACCCGAAAGGCATTACTAAATATTCATAATGCCCATCTCTGGTGTTGAAAGCTGTCTTCCATTCGTCACCTGACCTGATTCTAATTAAATTGTAGGCACCACGAAGGTCCAACTTGGTAAAGATCCGAGCTCCTTTAATCCGATCAAATAGCTCAGTAATCAAAGGAATGGGATACCGATTTTTAATAGTAATGGCGTTAAGTCCATGAAAATCTATGCAGGGGCGTTGTGATCCATCCTTCTTTTTTACAAAGAACCACCCGGCACCAGCCGGAGAAGTAGAAGGTCGAATAAATCCTCGCTAGAGATTCTCTTGGATGTATTCAGATGTAACTTGAGTCTCAGGTAACGAAAGTGGATACACACGACCCCTAGGAGAAGTCTTGCCAGGTAGAAGATCAATCGGACAATCCCATGAACGATGAGGAGGACGACGTTCAGACTGAGTTTTATCAAAAACATCGGCAAATGAAGCATACTGAGGAGGGAGTCCCGTTGAGGAAGGTGAAATGGAGGATTGCTGTATTTTAAGAGGAACGACTTGGGAGAGACAACGATGATGACATTCAGCTCCCCAAGACGTAACTTGAGGAGTGCGCCAGTCAATCTGGGGAGAATGACATTGAAGCCATGGAAGGCCTAAAACAATCGGACTTGTAGCAACAGGAAGAATTAAAAACGAAATTTCTTCTTGGTGTAGCACACCAATCTGAAGCGTTACTGGAGACGTACTCTGGGTGATGAGACCATTGATAAGACGTGATCCATCAATAGCAGTCACAGTAATAGGTGTCTTCAGGGTAATCACTGATAGGGACCATTGATTCACTAGGAATTTAGAAATAAAATTTCCCGCAGCTCCAGAATCAATAAGTGCTTGGGACTCAAAGGATTTGGTAGCGAAGGAAATTGTAACATCAAAAGCGCAGACTTTTAATTTCGTAGAACATGGAGAGGACTCCAGGGACCCTAACTTCACCTCTCCAGAACTAGTTAGGGCCTGGCATTTCCCGATTTTTTAGGGCATGAATTGAGCATATGTGTCGAATCAGCACAATAGATACAAAGTCTATTCTTTACTCTTCGGTTCCTCTCTTCAGTAGTTAATTTGGAGCGTCCTATCTCCATGGGTATCACAGGAGATGAAGTTGGACGAAGTTGAGAGGTTGAGCGAAGAGGTGCTTTAACTGAAGTTGTTTTTTCAGACTCCCTTTCACGAAATCTCATGTCTACACGATGGCAAAGAGAAATCAAATCTTCTAAAGAAGTAGGTAGTTCTTGAGTAGTCAGTGCATCTTTAATTTTATCGAAGAGCCCCTGCCAGAAGGCGGCAATTAACGCTTCAGTGTTCCACTGAAGTTCAGAGGCTAATATCCTAAATTGAATGACGTACTGGCCTACTGTACGAGAACCTTGACGTAAACGGAGAATGCTGGATGCAGCGGAGATGACACGACCTGGTTCATCGAATACACTTTGGAACGTGGAAATAAATTTGGCACTATCCTGTAATAATGGATCGTTTCTTTCCCACAGAGGGGAAGCCCATGCGAGAGCTTGTCCAGAAAACAATGAAATAAGATAGGCCACTCTGGAACGATGAGTAGAGAAATTTTGAGGTTGGAGCTCAAAATGAACAGAACATTGATTGAGAAAACCCCTACAAGTTTTGGGGTCTCCATCATACTTTGACGGAGTAGGCAGGTGAAGTGTGGAAGCCGTAGACACCTGGGATGACACTGGGGAAACGGAGGAAAGCACAGGAGCATCAGCATTAGCTGTGATATTCTGTCCAGATGTTCCTTGGGAGGCTAACGCCTGGTAACATTGTAACAACAGCTGTTGGCGAGCATCCTGTTGCTCCATACGGGTGACCAGATGCTGCAGCATCTCTTTAGCTGTAGGTTCCGAATCTGGGTCTGTCATGGCCTGATCTTACTGTCACGGGCACTAGGAGTCTTTACCCAGGTATCACCAGATGATGGACTTACCAGAGCAGTATAGGTGGTAATATGGTACTCTGGTAGCGGGCTGATAACGGAACAGGAGACAGCAGATGGTAAGAGAATGCTCGTGGAAAGTCTATGACTAGCAGCACTGGTAATATATAGATAATTATACACGAGGAACTGGATGGACAAGGAAACGTGAGGGTAGTCAGTGGTCTGCGGATAGCAAGTTGTACCACTGCTATAGTGAGGAGGAATGTCCAGAAGTAACGAGGAGGTGATGAGAGTCAGCGGTCTGCGTATAGCAAGTGGTACCGCTGTCTAGGTGAGGGAATGGAATCCAGGTGAAGGTATCCGGGAAGTCAGAGGTCTGCGTTAGCAAGTTGTACCACTGCTATGTGAAAGGATACAGGAAACTGGTGACTCAGGAAACAGGGAACAGTGGTCTGCCTCTAGCAAGTTGTACCACTGAAATATATCTGTGAGGAGGAGCACGGGGAGGTAAATGCAATGCAGAGTATACACGGGCACACTGAACTTGATCCCACGATGATATGCACAAAATAGTAATAACTGAACAGCACTGCACAATTATACAAAGTCACAAGAACTATCCAGGCTAAAGGTAACACAGTCAAATGATGGCAATAGTCTCAGCGGATAGGAAACTCCAGAGGAGAACAACTCAGTCCAGCAAGATATGCAATACACCAGCACAGTCAATGAGAAGTATGCATACCGTGGTTCAGGAGAGCAGGCTGTCAGACAGAAGTGCAGGGATACCTGAACGGCTGGAGGCCGGCAGGATACGAAGTCCCAGGAGGGTGGAAGCGATAATCAAGTAGGTGCAGCGCACAGGTAGGTAGACCAGCAGGGATGGAAACAATACTCAGGAAGCAGTAGTATATAGAACTGGACACCTGGAGAACACTGAAGAGTAGAGATGGTCTAGCCGAGATGAAAGCAGCGGAGCGTTGATCCAATGCAGACAGGCGAGTTGACACAAGCGGAGACACTGTAGAAGCACGGAGAGCGGATCAGCTGGCTGCAGACACGAGGAGTACTGGAGGGTTGCGATGAGCAGGGCACTCCAGATACACGGAGGCAGCGGATAGGAATCAGCTGGTGCCGTCACGATGAAACACGGGAGAGTTGAAGTGAGCAGGATACTGTAGATACACGGAGGCAGCGGATAGGAATCAGCTGGTGCAGTCACGATGAAACACGGGAGAGTTGAAGTGGTCTGGAAACTGTAGAAGCACGGAGGCAGCGGATAGGAATCAGCTGGTGCAGTAACGATGAAACACGGGAGAGTTGAAGTGGTCTGGAAACTGTAGAAGCACGGAGGCAGCGGATAGGAATCAGCTGGTGCAGTAACGATGAAACACGGGAGAGTTGAAGTGGTCTGGAAACCACAAACGAACAACAGGAATCAGCAGGAGCTGAACACGAGGAAACACAGGAACACCTTCAGAGGCTCATGGGGAATGAGACTCCAAGATCAGGCAACGAGGTATTGACCTCAGGTGCTTTAAATAGGGAGTGTTGCCTGATCAGCCAATTAACTAAAAGGAACATGTACTGAATGTTTGAAAGGGCTGCACATGCGCAGACCCTCAGGATGGTGGACGGCCACGGTTCCTAAACACACGAGAAGTAGCACTCACAGTCTGGTGAGTGACAAGGGGCCAATGAACAGTGCCCTGCACAGCAGGGAACACTTAGCCCAGCTGGGCTATGATTAATCTGGCGCATGCACACGCGCCTGGCTGTCCTAGAAGCCGGGACAACTGCTGGCGTCCGGCCGTCATGACGATGGCCGTGACATGGAGACAGGAAGCGAGTCGCGGCGGTGCCCGGAGCCGCCGCGGCTCGTAACACAGACATGGACATTTTCACGCAAAATAACTGGCAGAGAGGAGATCTCCTTTTATAGTTTTAATGAAAAACTTTTCGTCCCTTCCAGATGTATTTTGGTGACAACCAATAGAGTAGTTTGGTCTAGAAACCCCTCTGATTAGTTAGTTGCAGCTAGATGTGTGGTCTAACTGCAATGAACCTCAATGATACGGTTACATTAATTTATACATTTTACCTGGCTTTTATTAAACACATTAAAACACCATCCATCATCACCAAGTTGATGATGAAGAATGGCATGCCACTGCATCATGATACACTCAAAGCTCATCTTGATGCTATTAAAACGTATCCATTTGTAGTGGAGAGAGGCACAAGACAGGGATGCTCATTATTCCCACTTCTGTTTGCAGTAGGCTTAGAAACATTGGCAGTAGCCTTGAGAACTAACTCAGACTATCTATCTATTTATCTACAGAGATGTGAAACTAAATTGGCACTCTTCGCTGACTATATGCTACTCTTGATCTATGATCCTGATAGATCTATCCCTGCTATCTTACATACTATTCACAGGATTAGTTCATTTGTGGGCTACAACATAAATTTCAATAAACCTGAACTAATGCCATTATCAGGAATTCCCAATATTATGTGTAATGTGGAAATCACCTATCAGTTCATATTATCTCCCACTAAAATAAAATATTTAGGAATTTGCATTCCTGCTAAATTACATAATATTAACGTTAACTATGCACCTATTATCAAAAGAATATCATCACTTATGCTTAATTGCCAAAATCTCCCCTCTTAATGGGCCGCAAGGCTACCATTAAAAGTATAATTTTTTCCTAAATTATCTTATGCACTTCAAATGCTTCCAATAGGCCTAATTAAATCTTATTTACATGCACCACACTATTTTCAAAATGTATATAGCAATCCAAGAAACCTTGTATAGCCAGACATAGGAGGTTTAGAATTACCAGACATACTTTCCTTTACACAAGCTTCCTTGTTCCACTATGCTTTGGATTGGCTCCTTCAACAGAAATATTTTACAAACCAAGTACTGGAAAACACATTATTCCATTATTCCACCCATATTTCCCAGCGGCTTTACTACATTTCCCCAGATCCTTGACATCTACACAGTTTCATCGTGATATCAGATTTAAAGTTACTTATAAATCCTGAAGGAACTTGAAGATCAGGAATGAAGAAAAAGGAATATATATGCCAGAGCACCTGAGGGCCTCACATATATACCTGCTTCTTCCAGCCTTCCTTGCTGGTCATTGATGTTCCGGAGCCTGCAAATTTTTTTCCCCCTGGAATACCTGCTTTGTTATTTGATGTTTCTGTGAAAATCCTTGTTTTAGCCAGCTCCCGCTACTCACCTGTACATTATCTCATCATCATCATCATTTATTTATATAGCCACTGATTCCACAGCGCTGTACAAAGATCTCATTCACATCAGTCCCTGCCCCATTGGAGCTTACAGTCTAAATTCCCTAACATACACACAGACAGAGAGAGAGAGAAAGACTAGGGTCAATTTGATAGCAGCCAATTAACCTACTAGTATGTTTTTGGCGTGTGGGGAGGAAACCAGAGCACCTGGAGGAAACCCATGCAAACACAGGGAGAACATACAAACTACACACAGATAAGGCCATGGTCGGGAATTGAACTCATGACGCCAGTGCTGCGAAGCACAAGTGAAGGAAACACAGATATGACTGTCAGGAGGTATATTGGCTGCGGATGTGAGTGCCTTAGCATCAGCACAGAAATGGGAATTGTGCAACAAAAAAAAAATACATTTGCACACAGTACTTCCCCCCCCCCCAAAAAAAAGGTATACTACCAGAGCCCTTATAGCTTGGGCTGGTTGCAGAAGTTGCAGGGGGAGAACAGTGTTAAGTCCCTCTTCATATGCTACAACCAGCACAAGACTAGGGTCAATTTGATAGCAGCCAATTAACCTACTAGTATGTTTTTGGCGTGTGGGAGGAAACCAGAGCACCTGGAGGAAACCCATGCAAACACAGGGAGAACATACAAACTACACACAGATAAGGCCATGGTCGGGAATTGAACTCATGACCTCAGCGCTGTGAGGCAGATGTGCTAACCACTTAGCCACCATGCGGCCCTACCTGATGTCTGCCTCATGTCTGAACACACTACTGACTTATAATTCCTGAGAACTCTATTGCTGTCATCTAGTTTCAGCTAAGTTACATGCTGTATTCTCACTATCATTTATCTGCTATTTTTGCTATACCCAGAAGTCTGTTGATTTATCAAGCCTGAACTGGTCCCACTTTATCACCTGGACTGTGTTTTCGCTGTAATAAACAGTTTAATGTTTGTGTCACATTTCTGGCTCCATGGCTATAATTATAAGGAATTAGTTTTTGGACAGATTCAGAACAATGGAATCATTATCAGTATATTATTATATGTTTAACTTAATAAGTTATGATGATGTTGTCATTTGTAATGTGATTCATTGACTTATGGAAAACTTATATATTCAATGTCCTTATTGTTGTTTTCCCCTTTTAAAAACAATAAAAAGTTTTAAACAAAAACGTATCTTCATAAGGACGTATTCATATGTTTATTTTGAACTGGACGTATCATAAAGTAGGTGTAACTCAAAACATTAGACATGTTAATGTGCTTTTTTGTGGCATGCATTTTACACCTCTAAATGACCCTCTTATTGTGCTTTGTAAAGGCGCATTTCGATATAAATTTGTCTATTAAAGGTGGCGATAGCCCAGTCAGGTGTTAGATAAAAACAAAAGTGATGATGGATTTCAAAGCCACAGCGCTAGACCTTCAAAACTAGACAACCAAATATCAACATGCGGAACATATAGTATATAATCTATGATGTAACAATATGTGTGTCAAAGGTACAGGGAAACACTTGATAGAACAGATAGCAGAGGCAGATAAAAGTGGGAAAAATAAAAATGAAAAACATTTTATTTCTACCATTTTATGCTACCTTTCAATATGTGACATTTTTGAAAATATCCTCCATTGTTCCTATAAATGTGTCAGCAATGTTAATAATAAGAATTGTGCTTAATTGAACCCATGTGCAAACGACTTCCAATGCAAACAAATAGTGATGCATGTACATATTGAACACAATTTTATTATTTTTTTGCAAAGTTTCCATTAAAAGAATTAATTATAGAACATCTGATCCCAACCTTAGCAATCAACAAATAACTACAAGTACTTGTACCATTAAGCTGTTAGGTGATCATGTTATTGTTACGGCTCATGCCCCAGGCATAAACTCCTAGAACCGCTTCAGAGGTCTTCGCCTATAGGAACCGTTTTTCCCGTAAAGCTAGATGCGCTCACAGGTACTCAGATGCACCCAGGTCTTGTACTCTAGTAGTAGGAGCTGATACTTGAAAACGTAGCGCAGGTGTTCACACAAAGGTGGAGTGAAGATCCCGGCAAAGGTTTTGAGGGTCGCCGTAAATAAGTAGCGTCTAGATCCAGGCCAGGGGTCAAAAGGTCCCAGGCAATACTGCAGTGTCTAAGTCCAAGCAAAGGGGTCAGGGTCACAGGCAAATCAGCAGCGTCTAATTCAAGCAGGGGGTCACGGTCACAGGCAATCAATCAGCATCAAAATCCAGGCAAAGGTCAGCAACAGAAGAGAGGGAATATCAGGAACAGCAACACAGCAGGAAAGTTTGCTAAGAAGCAGGGACAATAACCGGCAGGGAGGATTGCCCCTTCCTGCCTTTTATACTAGCATTGGCCAATGAAATTGACTGAGTCACAAGGGAGAGTGATTAGCCACCTGGCTCATTCCTAATTTGCGTAAGCATCCGGCTGCCCTGGATGCCGGGACGCGGCGCAACACAGAAAGAGCCTTGGCAACGGCCGGGACAAGCCGGAAGTGACGTCCCGGTCGTCATGACGACGGCCCGGGACGCTGGCCCACGGAGGAGAGCGAGTCTCCGGGCAACGCCGCGGCTCATGACAGTTATATTTATGTTAGTAAATCAATTACTGGAAATTTTGAATGCTAGTTGATTGATAGAAGATGGCAGCATAACATGGACTGTAGCGAAGGCTAGTGCTGTAATGAGCTTAGAGATGACTTATAACCTGGAATGGAGCAGGGGCTGATGTGAATGACAAATACTCGCTCTGTTCTACATTTCGTAGTTCGTGGCACTCTATAAATAAATGATCAAAATAATTCACAGATTCAAATCTAAGCACTATGTAAGTCTGTATTGTTATAAAGCCCATATTAACCTGGAAAGAATATTCCACAGATCTTGAGGATATACTATACAATAGCTGTTAATTGCAGAATATTTTTCACATGAGGCTTATCCAAGCACTTGGATTAAGTGGCTGTAGGGGACATTAAATGTTAAGTATTTTAACCAGTAACAAAGGTAAAGGTTGTTAGGCCATGTTGTAATATCTGAGCCGTGACCAACATGGGCGTGCAGAAGTGTCAACATAGCTGTAAAATATCTAGAGATGCTTGAGCTCGGTTCCTCGAGAACCAAACCCACCCAAACTTCGCCGATCCGATTACCGAGCTCAGCCAGCTCAGTACTTTCGCTCACACTTAGAAGTGAAAACGATGGCAAAACGTCATCATTGCATCGTCGGATCTTGCGAATTTTGGTTTCCACGGAGATCCTGCACCATTTCACAGAGAGACACAGAAGGGGTAGCACGGTGCTTGGTAGTTTCTAGTGCAGTTGGGCAGCGTCATATCTAAAACAGAAAGAGGAGAGGTGGCAGTTTTTTTTAAAAGTCTCCAGTGACATTCTACTGAGTTATGGCTCACACAGAAACAGGAGAGAGACCAGTGTTGTTGCCAGTCCACAGTCTACATGCCATTGCTCCATTGCTAATTGTCATTGCTGAAATAGAAATAATAGAGCTATCAGTGTTCTTCAAAATCTGCAGTCACATTGTACTGTGTTATAATAGCTCACCCAGAAATAGGAGAGGTGTCATTGTTTAGTGCTGAAACAGAAATTCAAATAATTGGGCTGTCAGTGTTCTTAAAAGTCTCCAGTGACATTCTACTGTGCCATAGCTCATACAGAAACATGAGGGGTGGCAGTGTCCTTCTCACTCTTCAGTCTTCAGTCACATTGTTCTTGTCACTCTCCAGTCTCAATCATGATGATACTAATCCCTCTAAGTCATGTGCTAAAGCCTATGTTCAAGTGCATAGTGGTTTTTAGTCAGGGAACAAAAATGTAAAAAAAAAAAAAAAAAAGCTCTACAGTAAAGGTGAAAGTTTACTGTAGAAAAACATAAAGTTGCCAACATGCCATTCCATCTAAAATATTAACAAGCATACCAGCATCAGCTAGCTTCCCTTCTCTCAGCTAGATCCCATCACCTGCAATCTACACTGTCAGCATCCTCACCCTCATCAGTGTGTACATCATCCTCACACAATACTAATTACCACTGGAATCCAGCATTACAGAAGTCTCTGTACTTTGATGTAATTGACGGTAATGGCCTTCCTCGTGGAATTTGTATTTCATTTTACAACAGAGTGGTCACGATTTTTGGGCAATTCATTTACACCAGACCAAATGTCAACATGTTGTGCCTACTCATCTGCATCACTACTGGGTGTCTTGGAAAAGCTAAGTTTTTCCTAGCAGCAGTAGCCTGAAAACTGAAGGAGGGGACACCGTCGTGTCAGGTACCACTTCAGCTGTCAATTTGGTCATCGGGAGCTCATTGCATCTCTTGTGATCTGGAACAGTGGGAAATAAAGAGAAGACATAGCTCTTAAACCTAGGATCAAGCATAGTCAAAAAAATGTAGTGATATGATTTCCAGAAGTTGATAACTCTTCGATTCTGGTGAAGCGATTAAAGTACTTCATCTACAAGTCCGACATACTTAGCGTAATTTCTTTGTTTCATCTCCTTCAATTTTTCAAGGAACTTTTCCAAAAGTCTAATTAAGGGAATCACTTTGCTCAAGCTATCAGTGTACTTCTGATGACTAGCAGCAAGATAAACTATAACCAAAAGAAGGTGCTAGTCTTGTAATACATTCATTGATACAATTGAGAACTATAGATACCTGACATGGTCCAATGAAATTGAATGGGACCAGTTCAAGGAAGAAGGCGAAGAAATCAGTGGAAGCGAAGAAATAAGATGCTGTTATTTTTTACATCACCTGCACCCGACCCCCAAGTAAATCCTTGAGCTTTGGCATCACACAGGAGAATATTTTGAATTTCCTAGGTACAAGATGAATACGGTTAGTACCAAAAAGGTTTTCCCAACCACTTATTCCTTTATGATGTCCTTAAAAATGGTGCCATTTTAGAAGACATTGAGGTGCAAAATGGGGATCTGATTTGTCTCCACAAAAAGAGAAGTGGATACATAGGGAAGTACATGGTTTGGGTATAAAAATAAGAAAGGTAGGGGATTTTAATGCGGAATTAGGGAATACAATCAAGAACTTCACAGTGGAAGATGTGAGGACATGTGTGATGTCTGTAATAAACTATAAATGGTAGAGCTGGAGAGGGGCAAACAAGTATTTACAGGATAGACATTGAGAGTAGTTGGAGGAAATTTAACAAGAGTCAAAAGGGAAAGGGAAGGGAGAGGGGGAAAGGGAAGCGTAGCCAATAAGAAGAGGCCCTTTTTAAATCCAATAAGAAAAACAGTGATATCAAAGCAAAAAGGAATACTGAAGGGAGGCAATAGAATTAAGTGTATGCTTGCAAATGCAAGAAGACTGACAAGTTAAATGGGGGAATTAGAAATAGTAACACTAAACAAATAATGTGATATTATAAGTTTTATTGAGACATGGTGGGATGTTTCACATGACTGGGCAATCGACTTGGAGGGCTATACTCTCTTCAGGAGGGATAGGGTAAATTAAAGGAGAGCAGGAGTATGTCTTTACATTAAGTCAGTGTTAAAACCAAGTATATAGGAAGTTATTTACAAGAGTATTGGTGCTAATAAAGAGGCATTGTGGGTGGAAATATCCAGTGGAGAAAAAAGTTCAGAGAAGTTGATGATAAGGATATGCTATAAACCAACAGATATTAGTATGATTGAGGAAGCCCAACTTCTACAGCAAATTGAAAAGGCTACACAATTAGGTAAAGTTTTAATTATGGGGATTTTAATTATCTGGAAATTGATTGGAGTACTGAGACTTGTGGTACAGCTACGGGCAACAGGTTTCTGAGCACGCTAAAAGACCATCACATGTCTCAAAGAGGAGCCAACTAGAAAATGGAATATACTGGACCTTGTAATACCAAATAATAAAGACGTTTATCAAATATTCAAATAAGGGATCAATTCGGAAGCAGTGATCATAATATGGTTTTATTTGAAATTAGTTACCAGAAGAAGCGGTATAGGGCATCAACTAGGACTTTAGCATATTAAAATTTGCCTTTCTAAAGTTTAAAGGAGTCTAAAAAGGTACTGGGACGCAGGACTTGAAGGAACAAATATAGAACAAATGTGGGCTGTCTTTAAAATGTTGTTGGAAAAATACACATATAAGTTCATTCCGATGGGAAGCAAATATAAAAGAATTAAGTCTAAACCAGTGTGGCTACATAAAAAGTTAAGGGACGAAATGGAAAGGAAGAATTGTACATTTAAATTGTTTAAGTCTGATGGGACTGAGGAGTGCTTCCATATCTACAAGGAATGTAATAAAACATGAAAAAGGAAATTAGATTGCATAAATTAGAAAATGAAAAACAAGTAGGAAAAGTAAGTAAAACAAACCTTAAAAGGTTTTTTAAGTCTATAAATGGCAAAAGGATTAAAAAAGACAATATAGGACCCCTAAGAAGTGAGAGGGGTGGATTGATTAATAATAATAAGTAAATAGCAGAGGCATTAAACACCTTCTATTCTTCAGTATTCACTAGAGAGGAACCATTTGTTTAAGAATAATACATAAAAATGGAAATGCAACTACAACATTAATTAATAATTGGCTGACTAAGGAAGAAGTCCAAAGGCGAATGAATAAAATTGTGATAAATAAAGCTCCAGGTCCAGATGGCATACACCCAAGGATTCTTAAGGAGTTAAACTCAGAAATAGCTAGACCGCTATTCTTAATTTTCATATATTCATTTTCAGGCTCAGTACTAAGGCATTGGCGAATAGCATAAGTGGTGTTGTTGTTTAAAAAGGAAATGAGATCACAACCAGGGAATTATAGACCTGTAAGCCTGACATCAATAGTAGGGAAACTATTGGAAAGTGTATTAAGGGATAGTATTCTGGATTACTTGCTGCACAATAAGATTATCAGAGGGAATCAGCATGGATTTGTGAGGAATAGGTCATGTCAAACTAATCTAATTTGTTTCAACGAGGAAGTTAGTGGAAACTTAGACCAGGGTAGCACAGTAGATGTGGCCAATTTAGATTTTGCAAAGGACTTTGATACAGTGCCACACAAGAGGTTGGTTTACAAAATAAGAGAACTGGGACCAGGAAACAACATTTGTACTTGGATCGAAAACTGGTTAGAGAATAGGGAACAGAGAGTTGTGATAAATGGAGCAGAGAGTTGTGATAACTGGAACATTTTCTAATTGGTCAAAAGTTTTAAGTGGTGTACTTCAAGGTTCCGTGCTGGTGCCACTCCCTTTTTAATATATGTATCAATGACCTTGGAGATGGTTTAGAGAGCAAAGTTTCCATTTTTGCAGATGACATTAACTTTGTAAGGTAATAAAATCAGAGCAAGAAGTAGTTTCTCTACAGAGGGACTTGAATAAACTGAAGGATTGGGCGGCCAAATGGAAGATGAAGTTTAACATAGATAAGGTTATGCATTTAGGGATCAAACACAAGCACGCAATCTATAAATCAAATGGTGAAATTTAGGGAGAATTTATTATGGAGAAGGATCTGGGAGTGCTTGTAGACAGTAGACTTAGCAATTGGAAACTATTGGAAAGTGTATTAAGGGATAGTATTCTGGATTACTTGCTGCACAATAAGATTATCAGAGGGAATCAGCATGGATTTGTGAGGAATAGGTCATGTCAAACTAATCTAATTTGTTTCAACGAGGAAGTTAGTGGAAACTTAGACCAGGGTAGCACAGTAGATGTGGCCAATTTAGATTTTGCAAAGGACTTTGATACAGTGCCACACAAGAGGTTGGTTTACAAAATAAGAGAACTGGGACCAGGAAACAACATTTGTACTTGGATCGAAAACTGGTTAGAGAATAGGGAACAGAGAGTTGTGATAAATGGAGCAGAGAGTTGTGATAACTGGAACATTTTCTAATTGGTCAAAAGTTTTAAGTGGTGTACTTCAAGGTTCCGTGCTGGTGCCACTCCCTTTTTAATATATGTATCAATGACCTTGGAGATGGTTTAGAGAGCAAAGTTTCCATTTTTGCAGATGACATTAACTTTGTAAGGTAATAAAATCAGAGCAAGAAGTAGTTTCTCTACAGAGGGACTTGAATAAACTGAAGGATTGGGCGGCCAAATGGAAGATGAAGTTTAACATAGATAAGGTTATGCATTTAGGGATCAAACACAAGCACGCAATCTATAAATCAAATGGTGAAATTTAGGGAGAATTTATTATGGAGAAGGATCTGGGAGTGCTTGTAGACAGTAGACTTAGCAATAGTGCTCAATGTCAAGCAGCAGTTGCAAGGGGCAATAAAGTATTGGCATGCATAAAAAGGGGCATAGATGCAAGGGAAGACAGTGTAATTTTACCACTTTATAAATCGTTGGTAAAACCTCATCTTGAATACGGAGTACGGAGTACAGCTCTGGGAACCACCCTATGAGGGAATATGATTACTATGGACAAATACATTAAGGGACAATACAGAGAACTTTCATGGGAAGTTTTTAACCTCAAGGACTGTACACAGGACATACAGTCACCCCCTAAGGTTAGAGGAGAGGAAATTTCACAAACAGCAAAGGAAGGGGTTCTTTACAGTAAGAGCAGTCAAGATATGGCATACACTGCCAGGGAAGGTTGTGATGGCAGATTCAAATGATATGTTTTAGAACTTAAACAACTTTTAGCACAAAAAGGATATCCAGGGTTACGCCCGTTAATTAAAATGAAGGATAATAGTGGTCCCAGGGAGAAATAGGACTACAATATTCGATCAGCAGGAATTTTCCTGATTGAAACAGATTAGCAGTTGCTTCATCTGGATAAATTTCTAATTTAAGAGAGGGATTACAGGATATCCAAAATAGGTTGACCTTGATGGACTTGTGTCTTTTTTTCAACGTCACCAACTATGTTACTATTTTCTATATACCATCAGTAAATCAAAGGAAAGCTATGTTTGAAAGAATTATGTTTTTTTGGTGTATGACAATTCTTATGGTGGTAGGAGCGAGAGTTGAAATGTATAATAAATAACTGTGGGAGAGACAGAGTTAATGTAAATAAGACGTGATGTGACTTGGAATGCGTTAAAGCAAATTATAAAAGATATTTCATTAGTAGATTCAGTAGTTTCATGTAACATTAAATCAATACCAATGACATATCATGCTGATAAGGAAATGATTGACTAAAGATTAGATTTGTTATTTTTAAAAGAGATTAAAAGTGTGTAAATTATGTACAAAACAGAATGCGGTTTTCCAATCATGAAAGTTTAATATGTGAGATTGAATGTAAAACAGGTGGTATGTATTTGAAGGTTGTGGAAGCTTATTTATAATATTGGATGAAAGGGTTGAAACAATACAGTATTTGAATATATATGTAAGGTCGGGATGGAGAAAAACAATTTGTAATATTGCTGGAGTTGCGGGAATGGGTGCCAATTTGTTGGTGTGGGAGGAAGGACTTAAATTGACTTCCAGGGAAATCATATAGAGTATAATAAGCACTTGAATAAAAGTTGAAATTATTCATATACATTAAGAGTGATTTCTATGGATGTGAGAGATGAGATTGAGGTTTAAGTAAGTGATGTATGTAAGGAAATGAATGGGTTTTGAATAGGAATGGGTGTGAGGTGAGTGGGGAAAGGGTGATGATGAGAGAGATTTTGGATTTTTGCAGTTTATTGTATAAGTGAAAAGGATGTGAACAAGGCTATGGAACTATTTTGAATCAATTATTGAATAATTGAATGCAGTAACTATGTAAGATTGGTAAAGTGACTCAGGATGCAGCAAATGGTAGCACGTGCAGCAAGAAATAAGACACCTCGAAAAGGTGGTTTACCTGTTACATTTTTGTAGCATAAAGTGAAAGATTGCAGACAGTAATGTGAAGTATGTGAGTCAATTTTAGAGGGTGCTGTTGTGTTCTTTCTAACAAAAAAAAGGTGTTAGAATAGAAAGAGAAACCTTCTTATCTTATACCCTTAGTTAATGCTATAACAAGATTTATATAAAAGTGATGACTAATAGAACGAGTAGGGTAATTGAGCAGGTAATGCAGTAATGTTATGGAAAGATTCAGAGACAAAGTCTTTTCAGAATGTGCTTTGCTTATTATGTATGTGCAGTACAGACATTGCTCATTTTCAATTTGAATGTCTGTACTGTACATACATAATAAACAAAGCATATTCTGATTATCCATATCACTAAAACTAGGTGTATGGGGTGCCAGAGAGACTATTGTAAGCTATAGAGGTATCTCATGTGTCATTTATGTCATGTGTAGATAATACAATAATTGTCCTCACTGAGTAGGGGCTAGCTTGGCCTGGGGACAGCAGTCCATCTCCTCCCCAGGCTGGTCCCATACTGGGCTACCTTGGGCTGGGTCACTGGGCTGCCTGCATATTTTTTTCCTTTAAAATGTTCCCAATAGGCTGCTGAGCCCAGTCTCCACCCTCCCTTTACTCCGATGGCTAAAATTTGTCAGGCAGGCCTGGTCAATGAGGAACAAGTGTTAGGACACATAATATAACGGGTTGGGTACCATTTTACGATGACGATAATAGCGACACTGTCTATACTTACAAAAAAAATGGAGATTTGAAGAATGCCTACAAAAAGAAAATGATGACTTACAATAAAAATGACACTTTACAACCCTAACTTGTACAAAAGATCTTAAAGTCGTGGGGTCTTGGCATTGCCGCTTTAAATCCAGAGATATCACTGTGGCTTTGAACACTGACGTAAATTGAAAGTTGCGGCATTGACAGCAATCGGTATGTAGCGGAAGAATGTCGAGGATGTACAGTGTCAATTTTATTGTAAGTCAACATCTTCTTTTTGCAGGCATTCTTCAAATCGCCCTTTTTTTTGTAGGTTTAATCAATGTCGTTACAGTGGTAGTCATTAATATGACTACCACCGAATATAACAGATGTTGATGCAAGTGATTCCCTGCAAATATAGTTCCGAGGTACTGTACAGAATTATAATATATATATATTGTAACAAAGGGAGGCATTTATCTAACAATATGCAAAGAAAACATACAAGCAAAGTAAGACATTGGTGCAGTTATGCACCTAGATTCAGGTTAAACCAAGTAAAGACTTATGTGTAGTTGGTCAACTTATATGATTTAAAAGCTGCTTCCTCTCAGCAAACAGACAGGGTGTGTCTGTTAATTGAAACAGAGCCAGTGATGGGCGTTTTCTCTTAAAGAGAAGGTGGGTGTGTCACCTGTCCATCAAGCTAAGGCTGGGGGAGGAGTATCATGTATAAAAGCTTGTTTGTGCCATTTGTTCACGGAAACCAACGCTGGAAAAGCTGGCTGGTCCTGAGAGAGAGCTGGTCTATGTATAGCTAGCGTTTAGGGTCTCCATAATTGTTGTAAAAGTATACGGTGTGAAAACATTTACCATCCTGACAATAAAGAACCATAAAAAGGAATAAGTTTGCGTGTGCTTCTGCAGTAGCGGGCTCTTGCCACAATATATATATATATATTTACACACATATATATATATATATATATATATATATATATCCTACAGACAGTAATCACCTACCAACTCTTCAGAAACAGGAGACATGCTGCATTGATACAGTACATTAAAAACATTTAGCCCATTTAGTTTTAATGAAACATTTGTTTTATGTATTTTTACCATAAAATTGTATATACTGATTTTACATACTGATATTATGTGTGCTATGTAATAACCTGTGATTTTGCTCTCCTTAGGCCCAGAGTGTATGAGGCATGCAGGATAATGTTTTAAGCAGTGTGTTGGTAAATGGGAATGTGATAAAAAAAAAGTGAGAATGGATAAGGAGTGAGACAGGGGGTCCACTGCAATGCTGGATAGGATCAAATTGCTAATTAAGATATTTTTTAATTTAATAAAAGAAAGGGAAACTGAGAGGAAACTGGAAATAAAGTGCTGAAAAAGTGAGTGATTTGACATTTACGGAGATTGAGTTGCTTGTAAAGGAGATGAATCTACCTATATTCACTGGCGGATTCAAAGGGGGGTGATCGGTTCCCCAACAGCAATCATTATACCTTAAAATAGCTGCTGAGAGGTCTGAGCATCAAGAAGTAAGAGTGCGGGGCCAGCTGGGGCCAACCAATCAGAGTTAAGGAGGGGCATGTTTATGCGAAATCCTCCTCCAAAAAAACAATTCTAGATCCGCCCCTGCCTATATTGATGTATATTCCCCATCTGAGGTGTATTTGAGAAAAATGTGCAGTGTTGTTTTTGTTTTAATGTTAGTGTAAAACAGAGATTGTGGTGAAACGGAAAGTGAAAAGTAGACTTTGTTGGGTTTTCCGGATGTTGAGGTATATGAAAAGAAATATTAATTTCTGCTTTTATTTTAAGTTGCCAAATTCTAGTGATAAGATAATATTATCTGTACAACACATTTTACTCTTTTGTATACAATTAAAAAATAAATGTAACTATATATTTGAACCACCTACAAAATACTTAGCACCATAGGTCTTTTTCAAAATACAAATTTTAACAGTAAGTAAAATGTATTAAACAATACATTTTACACAGAAAAATATTAGAATAGCTATCATAACGGATATAATATTTCAAACAATAGTAGATCCACATGCCCACAGTAGGGAAACATTTTTTCCCCTCAGGTGACAGATGTTTTATATAGTAGAAAGGTTCACTGCAATGTGAATAAATCAATGAAGAGATTGATATTTATTTATATTAGTCATAAGGAGAACAGACCGCAAAAGACATAATTAATGTGAATCTTCTGCAACAGATCCATAAAATCTATCACAATTAATGTATAATCTGCGCAGCAAACCTTACAAACAATAATTATATTCCTTAATTATGATTTGTGACTATTGATTACTCAGACATACTTCACATACTCCCATAAAAAGACAAAAGCATTTCTAAATAGAAAAGCAGAAAGTAAGAACACACATGCAACAGTTATTGGTATTGCAGATTTTTCTAAAGGTGAAACCGTCATAAAATTGTGCATTATATTATTTAAACTTAAATGTACAGTTAACTAAGGTAGAATAGCTATCACTGTTATTTAAACAGAAATGTTACTTTAAATCAAATGTACTCTCTGTCCAGATCGGCAAGAGTGTCTGAAGACACTATAGATCAACTACAGTTAACTAGTTGCCTTTATTAATAAAACAAAATGGCTGTCAGCAACATATTAATGTTTTTTTTCAATAAACAGCATGTGACTCCAATATATATGCATAAAAATAAGTTGTTTGTAAGAGTTGATCATGTTTACATATGATTTTTCCTTCAATAACTACTAAATACACTCTTGTATGGTTTACATTAAAGGTTCACAGTGTTTAGTACCTGAATCAGGGGAAGGTCATAACCTGGATTTCATTTTTAGGGCAATTCATACCATTCATTCACTAGCATGGGCAGTTTACTTTATATTAGCTCTGTTGATTTCCACCTAAAATTTGCAGTTGAAGAAGACGACATGACTGTTTCTGCCATTTGGCAGATATTTTGTATATAACTGGCACTCCATAGCAACATCAGTAACCATGGAAACAGACTATGGGTTCCATTGACTATTTCTATGGTTGCAAAAATTGCTAAGGAGTATCAGTCATTCACAACATATCTGTTCAATGACAGCAACAGTCATGAATTTGTCTTCAAATGGTGAATTCCTATTTTAAGCATCAGAAGATGTATCCCATAAGAAGTAGTAACCAGCGTAAAGAATTTAATTAAGCAAAATCATTTTACAGATGGTAACAAAAATTACAAGACATAAATTACACAAAGAACCAAAATAAAGACAGAGACAGTTATCTGTGTGGAGTTTGTATGTTCTCCCTGTGTTTGCGTGGGTTTCCTCCGGGTGCTCCGGTTTCATCCCACACTCCAAAAATATACTAGTAGGTTAATTGGCTGCTATCAAAATTGACCATAGTCTCTACCTGTCTGTCTCCCTCTCTGTCTGTCTGTATGAGTCTGTCTGTGAGTGTGTGTCTATATTAGGGAATTTAGACTGTAAGCTCCAATTGGGCAGGGACAGATGTGAATGAGTTCTCTGTACAGCGCTGCGGAATCAGTGGCGCTATATAAATAAATGGTGATGATGATGATGATGTGAGAGTAAACAATCTAGAGGATTGTAGATTATGCCCATTGATTGTGCATTGTCCAAATATTCCATAAATATGCACAATTCTACTATGGTTAGCGTTTATTTAATTGTTGTTTTAAATATGGCCGGCAAAATCGCAGAGAATCAGCAATTTAACAAAACCGGACTTTCAAACATTTATCCCCCTAGACTCTTTTCTACCCTGACAAGATGCTTCTAGCATTGGTAGCAGACCCAGATATCAACGCCTTTTCAAGCATGAGTGGGGCAATTTTTATTAAATTAATAGTAACACCTGTGGTTACATAAGGGCAAAAGGGAAGTCAACAGTATTTGCTCTCTATTTTCTCTTCTCTCCATTCAAGCAATATTGTTCAAAGGATACTGCTTTGCAATACATCGATTCAGAACCAAAGACAATGTTACAGAGCTTTGACACTAAATCTATGTAAAAAAATGGTGTGTTATTAATTTTGATGATTTTAACATAGGTATAAAGTATTGTAAATTATATCTGTATAAGCATTGAGTCATTATGTAATCTCTTATACATCATTCTGCAGGATATTTCACTCTTTATCCCTGTGTTTTTATATTATAGCACTAGGTTCTCCTCCCTTTCCGTTTCACAGCATCAAAGATGAGCCTTGTTGTTCACTAAGTATTCTGTAAACATAGTATTACTTATACTTGACTATATGATATGTTTTTACTAGAATTTTAGATAAAATATAAAACTATAAAGGAGTAGTATAAGGATGGCTTTAGTTGTAATTCACCGCCATCCCTTCATTTGATATACACATATTGTATTATTAATTAACGGAAAATACTCTCTGTATGTTTGTATATGTACATACTGTATACTGTCCAGTGTTCTTAGTGGGGGTGTATATGGTGTTATGCCATACCACCACTTCTCCTACTGCCTTCATTATAAAACAATCCAATTTCATTCACTTGTATTCCTATTACATTTTTCATACTGTCACTTTGAAAAATTCCATTCCGACACTTCTAAGTATCCACTTCAACCAATGCTACTGTCCATATTGTATGAGTGCTGGCATAGCTATAACATATATCCAAATGTCACCAGTTCGTACTGTTCCACTTTTTTCTGTCTCTCTCTCATGGACCCAAATCCCACTACATGGTTCCTGGTACGTCCATTCTGTCCTATGCTAAGCCAAGGATCTGTTTGGAGTAGTAATAGTGAATAGTAGTACTTTATTTAGTTAGCTACTTAGTCTCACAAGATTAAACCTTTGTAAAATTATGTGATCAAAGTCTTACCTTACAAGACCAACTATACAATCAATGTCCCCTATGCAAATAGATAGAATTCCAAACTGACAGCAGTGAGGAGTGTATTATTTATCTTTGTCACTTATTTCACAGCTAATATGCTATTAAATTGAACTCTGGTAAGTCTAAAACATTGACATGAAAAGCCTGCCCCAATGTTGACTGTAAATGGTACAAGAACTGACTCACATGACTCACTGTGTCACGCGCACCCGCTTTCTTCTGGTCTATAGTCCAGTAGTGGGGTGTTGGAATCAAGTGCTGCATGAGTGACAGAGTCCAATAAAATTGTATCCTCACAGTTATAAAAGCCTGTGGTCTATATTATATCTCTGAAAGACTCCATCGGAAGAATCCAGTGGTAGCACAGCAATTTCTCTCCCTAGTAAGGTCTATATATTGGAAGAAGGACGGGCTAATAACCCGGTTAGACTCTAGAGTAGAACATGGAGTAGGTTATTAACAGATAATGCATGTTTCCTCTCACAGAACTTTTCAGTGAAATCCTGCACAGCTATGGGCGTAGGGGCAGGGGGAATCTTTGTTAATAAAATATGGTGGTTTGCTGATCTGTAACAGAAGCCCTATTATTGTGACTTTAGTCAGGGGCTGACTGGGCAGAGGGCATCTGCCCCCCCCCCCTCCTCACCCCTGGGCCAGTACCATAGTAAGCTTCCCTGGGCTGGATTATTCGGCTACCCTAACTGCATTTTTCCTTTAAAATGTTCTTCATTGGCTATTGCATCGAGTCGAGTCCCCACACGCTAAAAATTGCCAGCCATCCCCTGTCTTCAGTACTTATTTGAACAACAGCAAAGCTGTGAAATCAATGCAAAAGTTAGATGTGGCATCCCCTTCATACTACTACCAGATGGATGGCAAATGCTTGTGCTCGAGAATAAGAGTTCATAGGTTTTCTATACTTCTCCTTTAGAATTTCTGAGTGAAGCTGAGGGAGTAAATCTTGAGGTTATTTAATACTAAGGGGGGTGAAAACATTTGTAGTTTTTGGGTTCACTGGTGCTTTAAATGGTCATCAGGACACTTTCTTGTGTAGAGTTTCTATGTGCTTGTGTCATCATAGGACCCTGCACTAGGGGTGCTGTGCTTGCTTGAGCACCTCTTATATTTGTGCTGCCGCAGTCACTAATCATATTTATGCATGTCATTTGTCAGTCATATGGTAGGGGGTAACACAAGCACCCCCAATCATTTTAAAAAGTTGGCTCCTATTTGTGTCGTAAGATATTGTATGATTGTAACATGTTTTAAATATCTGGTGCAGTTTTGTGTGTAGTGTTTTGATGTGTTTCTGTCAGACGTTTACTAGTGTGTACTAGTGGATTTTGTTGTGTATCAATAGGCTCTGTGGGGGTGAATACAGTCCTGTGTGTACATGTGTATATACCATGCGAGCTTGTGTTACTTAATGGCTTCACTAACAGAGCACATGACCTGGGGAATGTTTGAGAAGCTACTTTTGGCAAATGGTACTAGGCTTGTCACCTGGCCAGGGAATCTGTATCAAAATTATTTATAGCAAATAAACACAAATGATATATAAAGACTGGCTTGGTCTGGGTTCATGCCTGATTGCTAATTGCATTGGAGCAAAGTGCATTCTTTATCATATGACATTATACTGCTGTTTCTACTGGTGATACTTATAGGGTTTATTTCATTTTCTTCTATAAAAGCAGTATGTTTCCTTTTTTCAAGTTATTATACCCACCAGTTTTTTGTTATGTTGCAATGTATCTAATGGCTTTGTATGTTTTTTGGGTGAGCCACATGTGAAACTACTCATCTAACAGGGAAGAATACTCAAAGTGTTTCTTTTTGCAAATTCATGAGGCCCAGGGGGTCTACATTTTCTCCTCTACTCCATACTTTTATCTGCCCATCATCATCGATAGTCAGAACTCCATAGCACCCTATCTGTATATAATAAATCAATGGAATTAACGCCACCCTATTTCAGTCCATGTTTATATAAATATACTAATAAACAAAATAAAACATAAAAATAATGCTGTGCAGAGTGGACACAGTACCACCACTAAACCCCTGCCACCACAGGCCTGGGCCTAGTATGTAAAGCCAAACATGACATTTCTCCATAGACAATATACATTGGGTCACCAAACATGCTCTTGGGCCCAGAGGGTGCTCTTTTAAAGTTAATAGTCAGTATGAGACTGGATACAGAATAAAGTGCAAGCCCTATAACATATATATTTCACATTGAATTATTGTGTGTCAAAGAATACACATTTTTAAGTTAAGTTATACATTTTAGAAGGCATTATAGTATAAAAGAGCAACATATGCCTCAGCTTTAATATTTCCATTAAGGACCTTTTTGCCATCAACCGTAATTAACATAATTGAAAAAGAACTGCTGTTATCGAGTACTGCTCCCTGTCATGTGCTTTGTCTAAGTACAACTATTGTTGGAGTACAATGTACTTTTTCACTGTGTTCTTCTGGGTTTATACAAAGACTGTGTTAATACAGCTATTAAATTCAGTTCCTAATACTGCCAATCCTCTAGCTGTCGTTGGAATACAAAAGTCCAAAAACTTTATACAATACACAATAATGGCATAAAAGTACAAATATTAGATACAATACACAATAAAAGTGGTAGAAACTCACATTATGCAAATTAGGATTTAAATTATTTGCTCATGGACCATTCCGCCATACCATTGATACAGAACTCCTAGGCACCAACCTCTACCACTGCCTATCTGTATAAAAGAAGTGTATTATCATCATCATTTATTTATATAGCGCCAACATATTCTGTAGCGCTTTACACATATATTATAAAAAAAATACTAAAATTAAAATAAGTAATGAAAAATAAAAAGGAGAATTCTAATCAACACATAAAAAAAATATATTTTGTAGATGAAATAAATTTAACACTTTCCTACTCCTGCAATTCTGTTGTCCTATAGGGAGAAAATACACAATTTATTGTCGCTATTTCCCATAAACCTTCATACAAGGCCTACATATAATAATACAATAATTTTAGTTAGATATCAAATTGCAAAATACATAACTGTACCTACACAAAAATATTTACTATTCTACTATGAAATAATAAATTATATACAGTATCTAGAGGTTGCAGAGACAGTTTTTTGAAGATACGCAAACATGGAAATTAATGAAAATGTTCTATACCATCAACACAAAATTTTGAGAGCCGATAAAATACTTTGCATATGATAAGTATCAGAGTCTATGTTTGGTTCTAGGTTAAGGAGTAATGAGGGTGACACTAATTCAAAGCAACTATTTGCTTTGAAGGTATAAAATCAGAGGCACTTAACTGCAGTAATTGATTTGACACACAAACTTTGTAGCAATGCTACTGTATGATTTCAAATAAGTTGTAAAATATGTTTTTCTTCCACATGTTTAATAAAACTCTTAATGATCTTGTTGTATATTACAGAATGCCCAATTTGATTTCCTCAATAAAAATCTATTGATTAAAAAATGCTAGTAAGAATCTTTTTGAGGTTCAATAAAATGTTAGTAATGTTAGCAAGCATTTCAGAGAACATTGTCTCTGCAGACATTTCCAAAAAACGAAACTGCAATTTATTATGTGTGGAGCATATGTCTCTTGGGACAATGGTCCATGCTGCTATTATAAAAGCAAACTGAACCTTCTAAAGCCTTCCTTTCTCTTATTCTTCAATAACTACAGGTGCCTGAAGGAATGACCACAAACCATTAACTTTATCGAACCTTGACTGAGCGAGCAGGAAAGTTTAGGAAATCTGCTAAGTAACTATTATCAGAATATGTGCCCGATGCTTTAAATTTACACAAGCACATTAAACAATATTTACATTTGCCTGTTCCTCTAATGAATTGCAAAGTACAGGTGGTATTACTTGATAATAAACATGGCTGTGAAGGATTTGTGTCTGCTGAAAAAAAGAAAAAGTATCTGAGCGCCCAATGCTTGTATAAAAGAAATCCACACTTTTCTGTTTATGAAGTCTTCCGATAAAAGAAATGTGCTTTCAACACCTTTTACTTTGCACATTCGGCTTCCCAAGAGAATCATTTCCATTCTATAACCATTTGTACCATGCAACATCTAAGCTTTCAAAGAGTCATAATAATGGATTACTAGTGAAAAAAAAATCCTTCAGGCTCATTAATATGCATTTTATCTGTCAGTTCATTTGTCCCAGTATTTACTCTGAAGTTACCTACTCCCAGTCTTTATCTTTCTTTTGTCTCACACCATTTCCTTTTTTTTTTTTTTCGTTTTATCATCCAGCCTGTTTTTGGGGTTTTTTTTTCAAGTTTTACCAAAAGGACATAGTACAAAAGGGTGATATGTGTAGCTACATTAAAGCTAATCTAATTCTAGATAGGACAACTGCAGTGAAACAATGCTTCAAATGTTTTTTTTTGTGATAAGCCTTCATATCAGTTTTGTGTTGGTTTAATATATAATTTGCCTTTTCCTGCTGCAAAACAAAAAAAAAAAAAGAATTTCAGCTTCATTTGTCGCTCCTATGCTAAGAGGAAAGAGTAACTAAACGCTAAGGCAAATTGTATCTAAAATCAAGTGAATCAGAGCAAACAAAAGACACTGCAGAAATTCTCAATATATTTACTGCTTGGGCTACAAATTATTTCTGGCAGACCTTTTATGTTTGCAGTTTTTAAAGACTTGGCTGCCTGATATCTCATCATTACCAAAAAACCTTGAAACTTTGTGTTACAACTAAAAATCAGAGTGTTATTAAATAAAGAAAACACTTTCACTGAGAGAGTTCATTTATTTATTAATTTTTACTCCACAGGGGGCAGATAGGGCTTTCTACTTTTTAGTCAATGGACATTGCATGGAGAAAATTGAAAAACGTATTCCCTTATCTTTTTTAAATTAATTCGACCTATGTGAACTCTTCTTATAAATAAATAATAAAATCAAATTTATATGTAAAACATATCTGTGTCTTTTTTATTTTTTAACCATTTTCTTATCTGTTTACTGATAAGGAATGTATTAATAAGATGTACCATAGGCTGGGATGTCATGGATATACATTCCAGCCTGTGTCACAGCATGTTCACACATATTCTGGAACTAGGGCACTACTACCAGTATAACCGGAGACCACATCACTAGTACTTTCTACCATCAGGGCACACTGTCATGTATAGCAATTACAATTTTCATGTGAGCCAGGTGGTCCCCCCCCAAGTTCACTGAAGTGGCCAACAGTAAGAGAGAGAGTCAGTCTATGTGATGTAGGATTTCTGTCATTGGCCTCCTAAGTGTGTATGGAAGATACCAACATAGATCCTATGTCAATGGCAAGGAGAGGGATAATACCTTAGGATTTTTGTTTGTTGACCAGGCTTAAACAAACATTCGCTTGTAAGCAGTTGTTGAACTACCAGTCCCATCTCTGCTGATGGGTCCCATTATCCTTCTCCTCTTTTCACGGCTGTTGATGCCTGTGAGCAACCAGGCGGGCAGTCTAGTGCAATCGATGTCAATTAATATTTTAGGGGGGCCCAGTTGACCTAGGGACAACCAAGTACTAGTAAGCATCTTTCTCTCTAAGGGACAGTGTTGAAGCATTCTCCTGAAACAGCAAGTGTGAAAATCAATGGTTCTTTATTTTCCCAAATGTACAAGCACAGAATCTCATTCAGGGTTGAACAAGATTAAAATCCTCTTTAAACATAGTAGAATATATACATTAAGACCCACCACTATAACATACGTCACTAACCATATTACATCCCTTTAAAATAATATATAACATGAAATCTAACATAAATACTATTGACAGATATTTCAACAAAAAGAAATCCTTTATGACCAGGTCAAAGAGCATGTGTGACCTTTAAATTCCTAAGTCTAAAGTCCATTTAAAACATCTGGTATGAATTTGAACATTCTGTGACACAAGACTTTCTACAAAGATAAAAACACACTAAGAAATATTTTAACCCTAAAACACAACATACCAGTAATACAAAAATATATATTTAACCCATATACTTATCTAACCTATTAATATTTCATCCAGGGGGCTACAAAAGGTGAAGGCCAGAAGAAGCCAGGTTCTAGAGGTGAATTCCAGGGATTTGACATCTGTCTTCATACTCCAAACTTAGCATTAATTCGTCCTACTGGCAAGTGCAAATCTCGGCTCCTTCTCAAATGTTACCATCTAGCTCCAGAAATCCATGGGCTTTAGTGGAAATATAGGCTTACTTACACAATTTTAGACACAGCCCCAAGAAAAGGATTTTGCACTTAACCTTAGCTATTTTGCACCTTTAACCAACCTCCACTGAAAGCAATACGAAAATCTACAATCCGATCCTTAATTGGAAATGTCACAATAATTATGTAAAAATGTCCAATATTTGTATAATCGTTCTTTATCAAGGGGATAACATTCACATGTAACCAGTACATCAACACATTTTGAAATGTAGATAAATAAGTTGACCTCACGATTTTACACTATAAAAGGACTATAAAACAAAAAGAGGAAAAAGACAAAGTAGGGCAGGATGGAGAAGAGGATAGAAAAATCTAGAGATGGGGAGAGGAGATCCTCAGGGCATCCCTGAAGTTTCATAATAGTAATAAGTAGGGTAGCTAAGAGAGATTCACCTGCCTCCCTAATGGACTTGCCCAAAATGTTCAAAGAATACAAAATGCGATCAATCATGTTCCATGATGGAGCGGTAGGAAGAGGACTCCTTAAACTCGAACAAATGGAGCCACATTGCCGTGAATTCAATGAAGTGCTTTGGCTAGACATGGAGAAGTCATCCAAAGTCATATAGAGGTTTATCTGTTGAAACCAATCTTTTAAACTTGGAGGAACATTAGATCTCCAATGTGTTGAAATCAGTGCCATTGAAATCAGTGCCATTGCAGCATAAATGTCTGAGGATTTTTTTTTCGTATTGGGAGATTAAAACATCGGATAGATTCAATAACCAGAAATCAGGACCTGCTGGCACTGGGTATCCCAAAAAATCTGCTGCCCATTTTCTATCCCTACTCCAGAAGAAGATCCAGTACTGGGCAGTCCAACCAAATGTGAAGGGGAGTCACTAGTCCCAAGCCACACCTTCAGCAGGACCCTGAGACACCTGGAAATATTTTAGTGAGTTGAGACGGGCACATGTACCACCTACCTTGAACTACGCCTCCACCACTGAAAGGCTAGTAGAGTTAGCCAAAGTAAATTTTAGCCCACAGCTGGTCATCGCTAGCCCTTCCCAGATCCCCATCCCAAGAGCCTGTGTAGTCTGGTAAGGAGTCATATAGGTTAATGATAAGTATGTTATAAATAATATAAATTGTATATTTTGGTGGTTGGAAGGCTCAGTACAGGTCCTCAAACAAGCCATGCTCCATCCGGCCACTGCAAGGATAGCTTAAGTAATCTCTGGTTTGTACGTATAACCAAATTTCAGAGGAACAGAGGCTGCAGTTTTCCTGCAAAGAAAGCAGGAAAGGCACATATATGACCAATCGACATCAGCTGACCACTCCTGCCACTGTCCTGTCAGGCTCCAGGAGATAGCACCAGAAGGAAATCCAGATTAAATGACAATAGGGTAAAAGGGGATATAGAGCAGGATATAAATGTCAATTTCCAGAGTATAGCCCAGCACTGGAGAGTAGACCCAAAAGTAGAATGGAAGGAGTGAGGAAGTTTCGGCAGCCACTAGAGAACTCCAGAGGGGATTTCCATGAAATGGCTCTCAAACATGAAGACTCATTGTTTAGAGTCAAGGGCTCTCGTCCATTCTAATATTCTGTTAAGTAACACAGCCCGATAGCATTTAGAGAATAGGGATAGTTGTAGACCACCCAGTGATTTCCACCTGTAGAGAAAGTCATGCTGAAATCTAGGGGGTTGCCCAGCCCAAACAAATTCATGAACTATCCTTTGAACATCGGTAAAATATCGAAGGGGCATGAGGATAGGGATGTTTGGATCAGATATAAAAGTTTGGGTAGCGTGTTCATTTTAATGATGTTTATTCTCCCTAGCCAGGAGAAGTCTTTGGACCACCAGTGATAAAATGCCATTCAGAAATTTAGGAATCAATGGTGCAAAATTAGCTTTGTATAAATCGGACATGTTTTATAATAGAACTAAATACTTGATGTGAGGTGTATGCCAGGTGAAGGGGATGAAATGTTGGAGCCCCTCTAGAGCTGATTTAGCAATTGAGAGATTCAAAGCCATAGACTTAGCATAATGGATTTTGAAATTCGATAATTCACCAAATGTCTTAAATTGTGCCATTAAGTTGGGCGAAGATATCACAGGATTGGTGACGATTGCCAAGAGATTGTCAGCAACCAGGGCCAATTTATGTTCTGACCCCCCCTCCCCAGACCCTCACCTCAGACACATCTGGGTCATTCTTAATTGACCCGGTCATGGCCTTCATGGAACGGACAAATAGAGTAGATAGTGGGCAATTTTTCCTTGTTCCATTGTGTATGGAGAATGAGTCAGAGAGAACCATCCATTTCTTTTGGGTCGTGGGGTCTTTATATAGGGCAAGTATTCTATGTAAGCAAGCAAAGCCCAGTTCCATATGGTCCAGAAATCCAGTAAGGAACTGCCAGTCAACTCTTTCGAAGGCTCTTTCCACATCAGTAGAGTAATGTAGGAACCTGCAGGGCTTTGACCAAATACATTAAAGCTATGATCATTGTGATGCTATCTCGGGCTTCACAGCCTGGGACAAAGCCAACCTGGACAGTGAATCTCGCCTTGCAATAATAGTTTGAGGCGGTTAGCAAAGAGTTTTAGGTTGACATTTAACAGAGAGATTGGCCTGTTGCTGGAGCATGGGAGAAGTCCTAGTCATCCTTGGGGAGAACGGTTATATGGGCTTCAAGAGACTGCCAGGAGAAACCAGATTCTTTGGAGATCTCATTGAAGGTCCCTAGAAGTAGGATATTTAAAAACAGCCCAAAGGTTTTATAATAACTTATAGTAAATCTATCTGGGTCACTAGCATAGAATAGATGGTGTCCTCTAATTCCTACCTTTGTTCCAGCATCTCCCTAGCAGTCTCAGAAACTTTGGGAAACCGACACTCCTGGAGGTAGGGTTTAATCAAATTCTGTTTAGAATCAATGAGTGCCTGGGAGGATGTTGAGTAAATGTTGTATAACTTAATAATAAGAAGGAAAGGCAGACACGATCTCTTGGTTCAAGTGCCTCTCCCATCCACCAGCATCCTTAATAGTGTAGATAAAGGATGCTGTGCTGGTTGAGCATGGAGTGCTCTTGCTAAGAATTTTCCTGGCTTATTCCCCCACTGAAAATATTTGTGCCAGCATTTACTAAAGAGCAGCTTCATTTTGTCCCCAGTAACTTATCAAGAGCAATTCTAGCTTCAGTCTCTCAGACCCTGACAGTGGCTCACTGACTTTAAGAGTATTTGTGACGCGTTTCCAGATCCCTGAAATTAATTAAGAGACCATCTGTAATAGTAGTATTTTCCTTCTTAATGAATGCCCCCCAATTGTATCAGAGTGCCCTGCAAAACACATTTGTGTGTCTCCCAGTCACCCTTGATATGTCAGTGGAACCGTTATGTTCTATATAGTTAGCTATTGCGGAGTCAATTTGGGATAGTATGTGTCATCAAGAGATGATTCACTGAGCCTCCAGGTCCATTGTTTGTGGAAATTCACATTAAGACACGGTAAGAAATATAGGTACATGGTCTGACCAGGATATTTGTCCAATTTGTACAGCTTTCAAAAGATGCATATGTCTATTTCTAACAAATCAGTTCAGGAATATGCCATGTGGGGATGAGAGTAAAAGGAGTAGCCATGACCCGTGAGATGTTTGAGATGCCAGGAGTCAGTCAGCTGAAAGTCATGGGAAATGCGCTTTATCTTGCAGTATACTCTGCTGCGGGGTCTTGGTGTCCCATCCGAGGTCTTCAGGGAAGGTTCCTTAAGACCTTCCTTTATCTAGGACCACCATCCCTTCTAGACCGGGTTCCAGTGATCCAAGTGTAGATGCTAGAAAGTCACCTGGTTGTGGTTGGAACAAAAAGATTAAAATAGGCAAATTGTTGGTGAAAGATCATGCATTTTACAAGGTGACCAAGGCCTTTTCCAAAGGAGTAGCGAAAGAGATTAGTGATCTAAAGGGATTTGAAAAATATATTAGCCACTCCTTCCCTATAATAGGCATGGGAGTAATGCTTACTATGGAGAAGGGGAGCAGCACCCTGTTTAATATGGATCTCTTGAATGAAAAAATATCTGCTTTGTCAGCATAAGAACTGTGCAGTGCCTGTGAGAAAAAAAACAGTGAATGCAAAAGGAACTGTGCCTGAGCACCAAGATGGGGGAACCTTAGACAAAGTGCCAAGTATGTGTGAATCCGGAGGTAGTATGAATAAGGGCAAAGTGATGGCAATCTCTACTAGTTGAAGATAGAAAGATACAATAGCCAAGCTGTCACGGGCACTAGGAGTCTTTACCCAGGGATCACCAGGTGATAGGCTTACCAGAGCAGTATAGGTGGTAATATGGTACTCTGGTAGCAGGGTGATCACGGAACAGGAAATAGCAGGTGATGAGATGCTCAGGAAAGTCTATGACTAGCAGCACTGGCAATATGGAGGTAGTAATACACGAGGAACTGTATGGACAAAGGACACGTGAAGGTAGTCAGTGGTCTGCGGTAGCAAGTTGTACCACTGCTATAGTGAGGAGGAATGTCCAACAGAAACGAGGGGGTGATGAGAGTCAGCGGTCTGCAGATAGCAGGTTGTACCGCTGTCTGAGTGAAGGAGTGGAATCCAAGTGGAGGTATCCGGGTAGTCAGTGGTCTGCGATAGCAAGTTGTACCACTGCTATGTGAGAGGATACTGGAACAGGTGATACAGGAAACAGGGATCAGTGGTCTGCCTTCAGCAAGTTGTACCACTGAATATATATGTGAGGAGGTGCACGGGGAGAGACTGCAACACAAGATATACACGGGCACCTTGACTTTGAACCACAGTGATATGCACAATATAAATGTATAGATGACTGAACAATACTGCCAATATAGAAAGTCTCTTGAAGTAGTCCAGCATAAGATAACACAGTCAATGATGGCAATAGACTCAGCGGATAGCACACTCCAGAGGAGAACCAACACAGTCCAGCAAGGTATGCAATACACAGCACAGTCAATGAGAAGTATGCATACCGTGGTTCAGGAGGCAGTCAGACAGGAGTGCAGAGATACCTGAACGGCAGGAGGCCGGCAGGATGCGAAGTCCCTGGATGGGTGAAGCGGTGGTCTAGTAGGTGCAGCGCACGGGTAGGTAGACCAGCAGGGAACACAGGAAAGCGTGGAGAGCGGATCAGCAGTAGATGGATGAGTAGTGCTGAGGAGTAGCAGCAGCGGGTCTCTGCGGGAACACGGAGGTAGCCAATAGCAACCAGCAGGTGCAGTAACGATGGGACACGGGAGAGCAGAGTTGAACAGGCACTGTTGATCACGGAGAATAGCGGGTAGCAATAGTGGAGGCAGACTCAAGGAAACACGGGAGCGTTGACAAGGACTGAAGACTGAAGCGCACAGAGGCAGCGGATAGGAATCAGCCAAACAGTCACGATGAAACACAGACGGGTTGCAGGTTGAAGACTGTAGTGCACGGAGGCAGCGGATAGGAATCAGCTAGCAGTCACGATGATGAAACACAGACGAGTTGCAGGTTGAAGACTGTAGTGCACGGAGGCAGCGGATAGGAATCAGCTAGCAGTCACGATGATGAAACACAGACGAGTTGCAGGTTGAAGACTGTAGTGCACGGAGGCAGCGGATAGGAATCAGCTCACAGTCACGATGATACAGTAGATGGTAGAAGTGGTATGGGAACCACAGTAGGAGAAGTGGTTTGAAGACTGTAGTGCACGGAGGCAGCGGATAGGAATCAGCTCACAGTCACGATGATACAGTAGATGGTAGAAGTGGTATGGGAACCACAGTAGTAGAAGTGGTTGAAGACTGTAGTGCACGGAGGCAGCGGATAGGAATCAGCTCACAGTCACGATGATACAGTAGATGGTAGAAGTGGTATGGGAACCACAGTAGTAGAAGTGGTTTGGAAACCACAGAGGTAGAAGTGGTTTGGAAACCACAGGAATCAGCAGGGCTGAATAAACAAGGAAACACAGGAACACCTTCAGAGACTCATGGGGAATGAGACTCCAAGATCAGGCAACTAGGTGTTGACCACAGGTGCTTAATATAGGGAGGTTGCCTGATCTGCCAATTAAGTTAAAGGAACATACACTGGAGGTATAGAAAGGGCTGCGCATGCGCAGTCCCTCAGGATGGAGGACGGCCACGGTTCCTAAATGTCCGGGAAGAAGCACTCACAGTCCGGTGAGTGACAGTACCCCCCCTTTTAAAGGTGGGCACAGAACGCCTGGAACCGGGCTTGTCCGGATTTTTGGAATAAAACTTCTTCAGAAGGGCAGGAGCATTAAGATCTTCAGTTTTGATCCATGAACGCTCTTCAGGACCAAAGCCCTTCCAATGAACGAGGAAACGGAGGACTCCTCGCGAAATTTTTGCATCCAATACCTCAGTAATCTCGAAATCCTCCTCCTGATGAACTTGAACTGGCTGCGGTGCTGAGGAAGGAGTCGAGAAACGGTTGATGATAAGAGGTTTGAGCAAAGACACATGGAAGGCATTGGAGATCCGAAGATTCTTAGGAAGAAGAAGTTTAACACATACTGGATTGATAACTTGAATGATCCTATATGGACCAATAAAACGAGGGGCGAATTTCATAGATGGAACCTTCAAACGAATATTTTTGGTAGATAACCAGACACGATCTCCAATTTTTAGTGGTGGAATAGCCCGCCTCTTCTTATCTGCGAAAGACTTATATTTGTTAGATGTCTTCTTTAAACAGGTTTTGACCTGAGACCAGATATTTTTGAAGGTCTGACAAGCAGTCTCCACAGCAGGAACTTGGGTGGGCGGGAGGGCAGGAAATTCCGGAAAAGACGGATGGTGACCGTAGACCACAAAGAATGGAGTTTTGGATGATGACTCATGGTACATGTTGTTATGGGCGAATTCAGCCCAAGGGAGCAATTCTACCCAGTTGTCTTGGTTGGCTGAAGAGAACATCCTAATAAAAGTCTCAAGATCTTGATTGACTCGTTCCGTTTGTCCGTTAGATTGCGGATGGTAAGACGATGAGAGTGCTAATCGTATGCCCAAGGTTTTACAAAGGGCCCGCCAGAATCTGGAAACGAATTGTACTCCTCTATCTGACACAATCTCAGACGGACATCCATGGATGCGGAAGATTTCTTTAATGAAATGTTCAGCCAGAGTAGACGAGGAAGGTAAACCGGACAGAGGGACGAAATGAGCCATCTTCGAAAATCTGTCTACCACTACCCAAATAGTATTGTGATTCTTACTTGGTGGCAAATCAGTAACGAAATCCATACTAATATGGGTCCAAGGCTTGGACGGAATGGGTAGTGGTCGCAGCAACCCTGCTGGAGTTCTGCGGGAGGATTTGAACTGAGAACATAAATCACAGGAAGCAATAAACTCTTTGACGTCTCTCCTCATTGAAGGCCACCAGTAACTACGAGAGAGAATCTCAAAGGTCTTATGTTCACCGGCGTGTCCAGAAAAACGAGAGGCATGGAACCACGAAAGGATTTTCCTCCTCAGAGTAGGAGGCACGAGGGTCTTCCCAAAAGGTAGCATTTTGGTGGATGAAGCAGCCAGAGAAATACATTTGGGGTCTAGAATAGCATGGTTGGGAACCTCTTCTACATCAGAGGACGTCACAAAAGCTCGAGATAGAGCGTCAGCTTTCTTGTTCTTAGCAGCTGGTTTGAAGGTTATAATTAATTCAAAACGGGAAAAGAAAAGAGACCATCTTGCTTGACGAGGGTTCAAGCATTGAGCAGATTGCAAATATGACAAGTTCTTATGATCCGTGAAGATCGTCACCGGATGGCGAGCTCCTTCCAACAAGTATCTCCATTCCTCTAATGCAGCTTTGATGGCCAGCAACTCCTTGTCCCCGATAGTATAGTTTTTCTCTGCGGGCAGAAGACCCCGAGAGTAGAAGGCACAAGGATGTAATTTTTGTTGCTCCGAGCGTTGGGAGAGAATAGCTCCTAAGCCCACATTAGAGGCATCTACTTCTAGGAAGAAGGGGAGTGTCACATCAGGTTGTCGCAGAATGGGAGCAGACGAGAAGGACTCTTTGAGGATTTGAAAGGCTTGGAGAGCCTCAGATGACCATTGCTTAGTATTAGCCCCTTTCCGAGTTAAGGCCACAATGGGAGATGCAATGGATGAGAAGTCTTGAATGAAGCGTCTATAGTAATTGGCAAAACCTAAAAAACGCTGGATGGCACGAAGAGTAGTTGGCTGAGGCCAATGTAGTACAGCATTTACTTTGTCTGGATCCATCTTCAGGCCAACTCCGGAAACTATATACCCCAAGAATGGAATCTGGGGTAACTCGAATGAACATTTTTCCAATTTACAGAACAACGAGTTTTTCCGTAGTCTGGAGAGGACCTCTGCCACATGTTGGTGATGAGAAGGCAGGTCCTGTGAGAAGATCAATATGTCGTCCAGGTAGACAACGACACATACATATAATAAGTCCCGAAAGATCTCATTGATGAAACCCTGGAAAACCGCGGGGGCATTACACAGCCCGAAGGGCATTACTAAATATTCGTAATGCCCATCTCTGGTGTTAAACGCGGTCTTCCATTCGTCACCGGAACGGATTCTAATTAAATTGTAGGCACCACGAAGATCCAACTTAGTAAATATCCGAGCTCCCTTGATGCGATCAAATAGCTCAGTGATCAGCGGAATGGGATACCGATTCTTGATAGTAATGGCGTTGAGTCCACGAAAATCTATACAAGGGCGTAATGATCCATCCTTCTTTTTGACGAAGAAGAACCCAGCTCCAGCGGGAGAGGTGGAAGGTCGAATGAACCCACGCTGGAGATTCTCCTGTATGTACTCAGATGTGGCTTGAGTTTCAGGTAACGAGAGAGGATAGACCCGACCCCTGGGAGGGGTCTTGCCAGGTAGAAGGTCGATCGGACAATCCCAAGAACGATGAGGAGGAAGACGTTCAGACTGAGCTTTATCAAACACATCGGCAAATGAAGCATACTGAGGAGGGAGTCCCGGGGAGGAAGCTGAGATGGAAGATTGCTGTACTTTAAGAGGAATAACTTGAGAGAGACAACGATGGTGACATTCAGGCCCCCAAGACGTAACTTGAGGGGTGCGCCAGTCAATCTGGGGAGAGTGACATTGAAGCCATGGAAGGCCTAAGACAATCGGACTTGTCGTAACAGGAAGAATTAAAAACGAAATTTCTTCATGGTGTAGTACACCAATCTGAAGGGTTACTGGAGACGTACTCTGGGTGATGAGACCATTGATGAGACGTGATCCATCTATAGCCGTCACAGTAATGGGTGTTTTTAAAGTGATCACTGGTAGGGACCATTGATTCACTAGTGATTTAGAAATGAAATTTCCTGCTGCTCCGGAATCAATCAATGCCTGTGACTCAAAGGATTTGGTAGCAAAGGAAATCGTAACATCGAAAGCGCAGACTTTAGATTTCATAGACAATGGAGAGGACTCCAGGGACCCTAACTTCACCTCTCCAGAACTAGTTAGGGCCTGGCATTTCCCGATTTCTTAGGGCAAGAACTGAGCATATGTGTGGAATCAGCACAATAGATACAGAGTCTATTCTTTACTCTTCGTTTCCTCTCTTCTAAAGATAATTTGGAACGTCCTATCTCCATGGGAATCACAGAAGGTGAAACTGGACGAAATTGAGGGTTTAAACGAAGAGGTGCTTTAGCAGAAGTTGTTTTCTCAGATTCTCTTTCACGAAATCTCATGTCTACACGATGGCAAAGAGAGATCAAATCTTCTAGTGACGAAGGAAGCTCTTGGGTAGTCAGTGCATCTTTAATTTTATCGGAGAGCCCCTGCCAGAAGGCGGCAACTAATGCTTCAGTGTTCCACTGAAGTTCAGAGGCTAAGATCCTAAATTGAATGACATACTGTCCTACTGTATGGGAGCCTTGTCGCAAACGAAGAATGCTGGAAGCAGCGGAGGTCACACGACCTGGTTCATCGAACACACTTCGGAACGTGGAAATGAATTTGGCACTATCTTGTAGAATTGGATCGTTTCTTTCCCACAGAGGGGAGGCCCAAGCCAGGGCTTGTCCAGAAAACAATGAGATAAGATAGGCCACTCTGGAACGATGGGTAGAAAAATTTTGAGGTTGGAGTTCAAAATGGACTGAACATTGGTTAAGGAAACCTCTACAAGTTTTGGGGTCCCCGTCATATTTTGACGGAGTAGGCAGGTGAAGCGTAGGAGCTGTAGACACCTGGGATGGCACTGGGGAAACGGAGGAAAGCACAGGAGCTTCAATACTAGCTGTAACAGTCTGTCCAGATGTTCCTTGGGAGGTTAACGATTGGTAACATTGAAGTAACAGCTGTTGGCGAGCATCCTGTTGCTCCACACGGCTGACCAGATGCTGCAGCATCTCTTTAGCAGTAGGTTCCGTATCTGGGTCTGTCATGGCCTGATCTTACTGTCACGGGCACTAGGAGTCTTTACCCAGGGATCACCAGGTGATAGGCTTACCAGAGCAGTATAGGTGGTAATATGGTACTCTGGTAGCAGGGTGATCACGGAACAGGAAATAGCAGGTGATGAGATGCTCAGGAAAGTCTATGACTAGCAGCACTGGCAATATGGAGGTAGTAATACACGAGGAACTGTATGGACAAAGGACACGTGAAGGTAGTCAGTGGTCTGCGGTAGCAAGTTGTACCACTGCTATAGTGAGGAGGAATGTCCAACAGAAACGAGGGGGTGATGAGAGTCAGCGGTCTGCAGATAGCAGGTTGTACCGCTGTCTGAGTGAAGGAGTGGAATCCAAGTGGAGGTATCCGGGTAGTCAGTGGTCTGCGATAGCAAGTTGTACCACTGCTATGTGAGAGGATACTGGAACAGGTGATACAGGAAACAGGGATCAGTGGTCTGCCTTCAGCAAGTTGTACCACTGAATATATATGTGAGGAGGTGCACGGGGAGAGACTGCAACACAAGATATACACGGGCACCTTGACTTTGAACCACAGTGATATGCACAATATAAATGTATAGATGACTGAACAATACTGCCAATATAGAAAGTCTCTTGAAGTAGTCCAGCATAAGATAACACAGTCAATGATGGCAATAGACTCAGCGGATAGCACACTCCAGAGGAGAACCAACACAGTCCAGCAAGGTATGCAATACACAGCACAGTCAATGAGAAGTATGCATACCGTGGTTCAGGAGGCAGTCAGACAGGAGTGCAGAGATACCTGAACGGCAGGAGGCCGGCAGGATGCGAAGTCCCTGGATGGGTGAAGCGGTGGTCTAGTAGGTGCAGCGCACGGGTAGGTAGACCAGCAGGGAACACAGGAAAGCGTGGAGAGCGGATCAGCAGTAGATGGATGAGTAGTGCTGAGGAGTAGCAGCAGCGGGTCTCTGCGGGAACACGGAGGTAGCCAATAGCAACCAGCAGGTGCAGTAACGATGGGACACGGGAGAGCAGAGTTGAACAGGCACTGTTGATCACGGAGAATAGCGGGTAGCAATAGTGGAGGCAGACTCAAGGAAACACGGGAGCGTTGACAAGGACTGAAGACTGAAGCGCACAGAGGCAGCGGATAGGAATCAGCCAAACAGTCACGATGAAACACAGACGGGTTGCAGGTTGAAGACTGTAGTGCACGGAGGCAGCGGATAGGAATCAGCTAGCAGTCACGATGATGAAACACAGACGAGTTGCAGGTTGAAGACTGTAGTGCACGGAGGCAGCGGATAGGAATCAGCTAGCAGTCACGATGATGAAACACAGACGAGTTGCAGGTTGAAGACTGTAGTGCACGGAGGCAGCGGATAGGAATCAGCTCACAGTCACGATGATACAGTAGATGGTAGAAGTGGTATGGGAACCACAGTAGGAGAAGTGGTTTGAAGACTGTAGTGCACGGAGGCAGCGGATAGGAATCAGCTCACAGTCACGATGATACAGTAGATGGTAGAAGTGGTATGGGAACCACAGTAGTAGAAGTGGTTGAAGACTGTAGTGCACGGAGGCAGCGGATAGGAATCAGCTCACAGTCACGATGATACAGTAGATGGTAGAAGTGGTATGGGAACCACAGTAGTAGAAGTGGTTTGGAAACCACAGAGGTAGAAGTGGTTTGGAAACCACAGGAATCAGCAGGGCTGAATAAACAAGGAAACACAGGAACACCTTCAGAGACTCATGGGGAATGAGACTCCAAGATCAGGCAACTAGGTGTTGACCACAGGTGCTTAATATAGGGAGGTTGCCTGATCTGCCAATTAAGTTAAAGGAACATACACTGGAGGTATAGAAAGGGCTGCGCATGCGCAGTCCCTCAGGATGGAGGACGGCCACGGTTCCTAAATGTCCGGGAAGAAGCACTCACAGTCCGGTGAGTGACACAAGCAAAAGCACAGTGTACCTAGACTGATAAACAGATAATGCACATAAACGTACAAGACGAACCAGAAGTGCCCTGATTAGGAACATAACTAAGTAATTGTAATGGCAATATCAACAATTTAGGGAATGGTGAAATGAGCATCAGAGAGAAAGTTGTGCCAAGGGAGAAAAGCCATAATTGGCTAGCATTCACTCACTTATATAGAGAGCTTCCAGGGCATCAAAATATCAGACTGCGGAATAAGTAGGGCAGAAACGAAGCCAAAGTTTTTCCATGGGAAACACCAAAGCCCAGAGAACACTGTCAATGGTTTCCGACGGGCAATACATGGTAGCTTTGGGGCTTCTGTCTGGGTGCCAGACCTGTTGACAACTTTCTCACTGTGGAAGAGACAGTGGGACCAGTCTGGAAGCACCATCTTGCCATTCCAGAAAAGTGATGTGGGGGAGATCCAAAGTCAAATAGAAAAGTCAAGATCAGAAGGATTCTTGAGTAGGGTGTGTTTGCCATTGTGCATAGTGTGTAGGAAAAAGGGAAATCCTCAATGGTATTTGATGTCATGCTCTGCTGCAAAGTTTGCCAGGAGAGATCCTGGTATATCTGGATCCTATGTACATCAAAATCTATTCCATCAAGATTCTAATTTTGCGCAGTATGTTTTCCCGTTGGGAATGGCAATGGAGTTTGCAAATAATATTGCAAGGTTTTTCTGAGGCAAGGTCCCTGGGGTGAAAGGCTCTATGAGTTCTATCAAAAACTATCTGGGAATTGGGATCCTGTCCCAGGACTTAATTGAAAATCTTGGTAAGTACATCCACTATGCCATGCGGGGGTATATCTTCTGGAATACCCCTTATGCAGAGGTTGTTGTGGCAAGCCTCACTATCAAGGTAATACACTTTCATATGGAGATCCTTCAATTCAGAGGCTTAATGCAGGACAGATTCCTGGAGCTTTGCAACATATTTGTTCAAAGTATCTCTGTCATCCTCCAGAGTTGTAAGATAAGATGGGAAATGTCAGCATGAATGACAGTTTCCTGCACTTTTTGCTCCTGGGCAAGTATGTCCTGTTTTATTGAAAGCGACTTGATATGCTATAGGAAATACTGTCTGCAAACTGACTACAAACACTGCAACCCAGAGAGTCTGAGGCTGCCACAGGCTCCAGAGGAGGACTGTCTCCTGCCACAGAGTGCAGAGGGGGGCAGCTGGTAGGTGGATTCATAACGGTGGAGACCGGGGAGAGACCAGGGAGACTGAGAAAATGGCGCATATCCGGCTTTGGTGAGGAGACCATGTCTCAGCCAGCCTCCTTTTTGGATGCCCATGACTACAATAGTAGATCAGATATAGTAGGCTACTTCAGGCATAATAGGCTAAAGCCTTATACAGGTGCTGCACCTCGCTCTCTGGTCCTTGCTGCACAAGGGGTGTGTCTTAACTCGAAGTGTAACATAAAAGGTACAATTTTCCTAATCAATTCATAGTTTTTCAGACTGATTGTGGTTGCGGTTGCTTTTATTGTTTACAAAAATGTTGTGCTTGTTTACTGGGGCAATATTTGTAAGGCCAACCATTTAAAGGGCACATCAAATTTATAAATGTTGCCTTAGAAAAACAGAGTGAAAAAGTACTAAATATACAAAGATGCTTCCTTCCAGACCCCACAATTACACACATTTTCTACAACATATTTCTTACCTATTTTTGTTATATACTTAATTTAGAGACATAAAACAGGAATATTGTTAAAAAAAAGTTTGCTTAAAATCCTGTTGTGGGATAAAGGGATCCTTATACATATATCACAGCAAATATCAGGCAATTGGCCAAAAGAAAAACTATGATGTCCGGTAATAACTTTAAAACTTGAGAGGATTAAAAACATTTGTGGCAAAAAAAATATCATCAGAATATGACCGCCAATAGCCCTTATTTGCCTTTGTGTGTGATCATATTTCAACAACAATAGACTGCAATGGAAGTGTAAGCCATCCAGCTGCTTGGCACACACTGCCGAACATACAAATATCATCACATTTGGTCACCCACATGTGTGGCCAAACTGAACGAGAAAAAGGATCAAGTTTCAAGCAACATTGAATTTCACCTTAAGGAAATTAATGATATTGAATTTGGTTCTCAAAAACATAACTCATTGAGCTGCCCATTGCTCTCGTCTCTTAATTTAGTTCAGCTGACTTTGCATTATATACTTTCTTAGTTGGTTTTTCTCCTTTATGTTACTATCGTATAGTCATAGTTTTTTCACAGTTGTTCTGCATCCGGAACAAGTCATACTCACTATAACATACAAGAATTCAAGCAGATAGGGGTGATTCTGTGCCACATATAATAGACAGAGCTCATTCACTCTAACTGTAACACATAGTAAAATATGGGGTTTTAGCACTAACACACCGTAAAGATGCTAGTTATAGACCTTGCTTAATTAGTGTATTTCAGTGTATGAGGATTTAAGAAGAACTTAATATAAACCATCAGAAAAACAAGACAGTAATGACCTCGGCTGCAGTCCTCGCCCTAAATGGCTAGGGTTCTTTTACAGTCCTCTGCTTTGGATAAACACCACCGCTACCTCTGCATGTTTCTCTCATGCTTTCATTGCAGTGCCAAGTCATTCAGGATTTCCTGATACAGTATCAGAGGGTCAAAGGAATATACAGAGACTGAAAATAGCTTAACAAGATAGTTAAACATTTTTACATTAACCAGTGCTCCTATGAACTCTCTGCTGCTGAAATCATATTTATTAATAAAGGACTAGGTTTTGTGCCTGAATATGGAGGTGATCTCTTTTCTATGAAAGCATTTTAACAGATGCCACTCCATTTCTGTCAATCAAAATATCTGCCCACCTGACTCTAAGCTAAAGTTGCTGGTGAGCAGTGAATAGTCTTTATAAGTAGAAACTGCATTAAAATTAGTGGAAATTTGGAAGTCAGTTTAAGGTCAACTAAACTTGATATAAACATAAAGTACCATTATACAAAGTTATATTTTTTATTTTGAATCAATAAATATCAGTAAGAGTAAGAGCATTTGAAACAAATATTGTGATTTGGCCATGCTTATCAAAACAAGATAGGTGTTTAATCCATAAACTATAATCTTCTTCATGGAATAAAAAGTACATAAATACATTATGTAACAGTGAAAGGTACTGTCACGAACTCCCAGCCTGTCCAGATACAGCAATCAGAACAGCTGGCCGTGACTGGCGACACCTTAGTCACTTAGCAATAAGTACACCTTTTCTGCCATCACAAAGGGTTCATTACAGTTTCCTAACCTTCACAAAACAACTTATTAATGTTTCACACTTAAATCACATACACATGTAGCATGAGCCTCCCTAGATTAAATGTATTTTAATCTGAAAAATGTTTCCAAGACTTCGTTACAAAAAAGTTAATGACAAGACATACAATAAATTGCACAAATAAGTTTCAGAAATAAAATAGGAAATAAAACCAGAGTCACTACTTACTAGTTAAGAATTGGTGTGTGAGGGAACACAATTGAGAAATATGGGACATTCCAGCCTTGATAGACCCCCTCATGAAAATTCACACATAGGCAGAAAATTTTAAATCTTTTTCCACATAGCTCTCACTCCCCACCTTTGGAGTTTAGCTGTCAATAAGGACAGATTGATCTCCCAAATGTCACAGGGCTTTCAAAGTGAGCTAGGGATGTCTTGAGTTCGGGAATGTTCACAGGACCTTGAGTTCTCACCTCTGCTCGTTCTGCTTGGCTAGATGGCTTACAACTTTGAGGCTTCAAACTCTTTAGAGATGCCTATCTTTCCCTGGTCTGGCTAATTTCAGCAGATTATTGACACTTGCATAGATTCAAACTCATGTCATCTAGCAAAGTACACGTTGAGATTACATTACAAGATTACATACAATATACATTGTCATACATGAATTTAATAAAAAATAACAATCAGTCATTAGATATACTACATAATTGTCACAGTTACCATTTCTGTTCATGATGAGGTTTAGTCAATTATTAGAATTCCAGAGAAGTATAGTATAATGGGCATATTCAAAACAGAAACTTTTGAAATTCAGTTGTATGTAAAGGGGATCCGCACCTTGGTGTTGTGGTTTGCACAGCCCTATGTTCCTGAGAGACACAAGGGCTTATTTAAAAACATGGAACAAGAAGCAATTATGCTTTTTAGCTTGTATCAATCAATGAAAAATCATCATCTTACCCTCCATATTTATGCCAACCTGATAGTTTTTCAGACAGGCAATGTATTGTCCCCTAACAAGGTCCCTGTGTGAGCATGCAGGAGGAATTGAAGCAGCTTTGGGTGCATATAGGATATTGTGGGACCACATTAAAGGTCTGGACACTAGAATCCAGGTACTTAATCTCTGGGGATTGGATACTACATAGAATATTCCATCCAAAACTTGTTTTTTATTTTTGGGCGGAATTATCCATTTATTAAATAATTGAATCTCTATGCACACTTTAGACTTGCAAAACAATTTAAGGTACAAGGAGAAGCTGTATATATGTAATGGTGGATGTTCCAGGGGAATCACCACTATCAGCCTACTAATCAAGGGGGAAGGGTTAGCAATAAAGTATATGTGGATTTTCTCTTTAATTTTACAGTCAAAACTATATTATGATGTTGGTTCTATTTAATGAGTACATTCCATGCAATGAAAGAGGATCAAAGAGGATTATAATTTCATATAAAAAAAAATTTGTATAGTATTGGATCTAACCTAGGAGGTATATGTGTAATATAGCAAACAAAAACAACCCCTAAGGTGAAAACACAAATACGTAAAAAAAGAATAATTTTTGCAAAATGTATTAAAAATCAATATATAAAAATAATATAATAGTTACTATGTTGCAGAGAAAAAGAGAATTTCAAATAAAGAAAGATTCACAGGTTCAGAGTGAAGGTTTCATGTTGCATAGCTTTCCATAGGAATATTGATTTCACACAAATAATGTATTATCTGAAAACTGCAGTACCAGAAACATAGTCAGAAAAAGCAATCAGTCTGGAGGGGAGCAGCTAAAATCTAGGGTTAAACATCTGCAAGCAAGATTATAAATAAGCTCCGCTAGAGACCTTGGGGCATCGGTTGCATTACCAGAGAAATGTCATGGAAACAGCAAAAAAATGGCAAATTTTATAAGAGAAGAATAAGCAATCAAGATCTGGCTATAGAAAGCAGGTGCTGTGCTCATGGAGGTCATGCGGCTGCAAGAAATTATGGAAGAATTAATAAATCAATTTGCTTCAAACCATTGTCCTTTCCAGGAGTGTCCTAATCATTCAAAGATGTGTATAACAATTACATGATACAATGCAGCCCTGCTTTACAAGAAGGTGCCCTTAGCATAGATTCAATTATGCCATGATTGTTTTTTTGAAATTTTACCCACTTCTATCTTATCTGTAAGCAAAGAATGATAATGCTTTCCAACAAGTGAATACAAACAAGGCATCACCAAAAATGTTTATTTGAAAGACACTTGATATGAAGAGTAGAAAAAGAACACACAATTCAAGTCAATTATAAAATTGTACAATAGGGATCTTGCATTAGAGAAAATATGCAATGTATGTACTAGAGATACAACAAATACCAGACAAGTTACCTAAAATGATGCAGTTAATAAAGACAATGGAGGCCGACTGACAGCTTTTATTCTTTTCAGGGTAAGTTAATGTTGCATTATCATGGCTTCAGGAAAATGCTACACCACTTTATCAATAAATGAAACCAGTTAATGATAAAAGAAGAAACAAAAAACACAATTCTTTAGCTGGCCAATTGAGAGCTGCCATATTAATTTCTAGGAAACATACAGGTAGTGACAAAAAATGGAAACTCCTGGGTAAATGAAGGTCATTTAAAGCATATTGGATTCTACACAGGTATGGCTCATGAGCTAATTAAACAATTAATATCCCAATATGGTCAATGTCCCTGCAAAAGAAGACCTCAGTGACTTTGAAAGAGGGGTGATTGTTGGGGCACATGTGGCAGGTGCTTCATTGACTAAGACAGCAGCTCAACTTGTTTCATTGACAACTGTATCTAAGGTGATGTCAGCATACAACATTCAGCAGAGGCAGTGGTGGATCCAGAGGGGGGCAATCGAGACAACTTCCTCCCTCCCAGTTGCACACTACCTACTTCTGCTTGGCAGGCAAGAAGCTGGCAGAGCTTCATGATTAGCCCCTCCAATTATGTTTCAAAAACAATCGTAGCATCCTCTTCCCATCTCTTAACCATCAGGTGCAATCAAAGTGAAGAAGCAAATATTGCGGGATCGTAATATCTGTGCATTAATACAAAGTGCAAGCCAAAACAGGCAAGTAAATGCAGTATAATTGACAACAAACATTGACCTACGGTGGAAGTAGACCGTTTAGTAAAAAACACCCCAATAAGACACCACAAAACAGAACAACAGGATACCATAGACGGGTTGCAGTGCCTAAAACGCTTATCACACTTGAAAATGCATGTTTGCAACTTCAGTGCTTGAAAACGCACATGCAGTAGACTACTGATCAGTGGAGGAAGGTGCTATAGTCAGAAAAATTATTCTTTACCATAACTAAACATCTTTGTACTAGTTATGCACTGGCGCTCTGTTTGGAGTAGTACTTGTGAGAGCAGTCTCCATAACAAACAAAAGATGCAAGAATATGATAAAATGTCACTTATTGAAAAACAAATACACTATAGACACCATATAATTCTACCGATTTCTTAAATGCTTAAAGGATATGATGGTAAAAAAAATATACATTCTCCACACTGTGTATTACATCATAAATACCAAGAAGCAGCAATTACTGATGTGTTTTTATTACTTACTACACCTTGAATAGCTTAGGGAGGGTGTCAGGTTCTGTGCTTGTAGAGTCCTTAACTTGCCATGCTGTGAGGGTTGCCCTGAAGGCCTCATAGCATGCAGAGGTCACATATTTTCTCTGCTGCAGGTGCAAGGAAGTCAGTGACCAGAAGGAATCTGGTGCTAAAGCTCCCAAACTCAGGTTGCAGTTGTTCAGAACTTTGTGCATTCTTTTCATTTGTGTAGACCTGTATCAGGCCTAATGACTTGCTACTGGTAATGGGTTGCCAGCACCTGAGATCACAGCTTCAGGCCTATATTATTATTATTATTATTAACCTTTATTTATAGGGTGCCACACTAGGTCTGCAGCGCCATACACAGGGCAAACAACAAGTCAATACATGGTATAACAGTACAATATAGTAAACAAATAAGAGTACAACTCCCAACACAGCTACTGGGGTGCAAGGGGTATATTCAGTGCAGGATAAAACCTGTGCATATTAGCATGGACACAACTAACAGGCAGGGCCTGATTAAGGGAATGGAGGCCCCCGCTTCCCCATCCCCTCCCCCCCCCCCCCCTCCCAGGCACTTACCTCCGTCTTTCCTTCACTGTTCTTCTGTCACTCACCGTCATTCACTCCCTGCTTGTAGTCCTTCCGCGGCGCACAGTAATCATCTTATTGAGGAGATCTCGTGAGAGTGAGACTGAGTCATAGTCTCACTCTCACGAGATCTCCTCAGTAAGGAGATTACTGCGCGCCGTGGAAGGACTACAGTGCAAGCAGGCAGCTAACAGCATAACATTTGCTGTTGGCTGCCTGCTATTCTACGTGACCATCATCTGAGAGTCGGAGCCGCCGGCCGTGCTACAGCTAAGTAGCTTAAAAAAAACAAAAAACGAGTAGATTCAAGGGGCCCCCAGATGCCCGAGGTCCCTGGGCTGTAGCCCAATTAGACCTCAGGTTAATCCGGCCCTGCTAACAAGTATAGAGCTACTGAAAGAGATGCAAAGACAATGGAATAGTGGATATATAAGCAGAATCTGGTTGTCAGGAGTTCTGGGACTGCTTGTAAGATGACTGCTTAAGCCACTGTTCAGCGACTGCTTGATAAGCAACTTAGCAGCAGTGTTACCTGGCACCAGTGGTCACATGGTGGCATTACTCCATGCTCCATGCATCCCTTGTAATTATTTTCCTAGTCCTTATAGGACAGTGAAAGCAGAGCCTACCTGCTGTTGATAGCATCCATTTTGCTGAACCAACTCTTATGCTCTTGTTATTTCTTGTCCTGGTTCTATCCGATGGTTTGTTCCCTGGATTACTATTTACCTGCAGCCTGTCCTGACCTCTGGCTTATTACACAAATTAATCTTTGACCACAGCCTGTCTTGAGCTCTGGCTTTGTTACTGAACTCCTCTCTTCATTGCTGGACATATTGTTTCTGGGCTTGTTATTGGTATATTCCCTGCCTGTATCCATACTGAATTCTGTGTGTGTATTACTTGTTCTTAGTCCGTTAGTCATCTGGTACATTCTGTGTCAGCTTTTGCATCTCTTACCACTGTTCCAGTCTACTCTTAGCAACTTTGCTATTGGCCCTATTAGTTTCCTATATAAATTCACAGAGCCAGGACATATGTATGTTCCTACTACTACAAGTAAAGTCCTGGGGACATCTAAGTCACAGTGAACATAGAGTGCTTCTTTGGAAAAGACAGCTGTTATAGGTGAAGACTTAGCCTAGCCGGTATAGAAATTCAATTAATGCCTACAGTCTGTTGATACACTGGCTAGAATATTGAGTCTTCTCTCAGCATTCTGAGATTTCCTGGCTGCTTTCTTGTGCTGGTTTTCGGAGCAAGCTTCTCCGGCTATTGATCCCCGACACCCGATGACTACCACTCTGGTTCCTGACCAGCGCTCTTGGTCCATCCTCTGTACTTAAAGTTATGGTACACCTTTTGCATTTGCTACAAGCCGCTTGGAGCTGCGTCTTGCTTCCTCTTGCGTTCCGACTACCATGGCAATAGACAGAAAATCAGATCCTGTTTGCTTATCCTGGCTGTCACCATGGCAACGATCGTGACACACTGTCAGTGATTGCCGCATCCAGGCATAGGCAGCCGGACAAGTGCGCAGATGTATTAATTAAAATATTCATCACCTACCTTCTGAGGTAGAAGGCACCACAAATTAATTATTAACCTCCTGATAATATGGGAGGAGTGCTCACTCTGGCCTGCTAATTGGCTGTCATTAGTATATAGGATAGGGAGGGCTTAGCCTCCCTGTCGCTCAGCGCTTGTGTAGACACATGTTGCTGACCAGCTACCCTGTACCTCCTAGATATTTGGCTATCTGTGACCTTATTTCCCTGTTGTGACCTTGGCTTCTTTTCTTATCCCTGCTTGTTTGTCTGTGCCCTTTGACCTTCTGCCTGTTTTCTGGATTTTCCATGTTTTTCTGCCTGCCCTGACCTTTGGCTTGTACCTTGACCTTTTTGCTTGTTATGGACCCACAACCTTGGCCTTTCCCTGGTTTTCTGCCTCCGGTATTCCGGTTTCCTACCCTGTGCTGTGGTTATTCTAATAAGCTTCTACTACCATAGAGTTAAGTCCTGGGGCATCTGAGTACCTCCGAACACATCTTGTTCTATGGGAAAAGTGGCTATTAAAGGTGAAGACCTCTACTAGTCCGGTTCTAAAAGCTTATCAGAAAGCCACGGTCCTAACAGCATTATAAAATTTCCTTCGAGTAGTCCTCAAATCACAGAACGGGGGGTGGAAGGGGCTGGCAAACATAGGGAATGTACTTAAGGGTGTGCCAACACAAATGCGGCCATTTCAGGTCTTGGATTTCTCCTATGTATGTCTGATTTTAGCATAGTCTGTTTAAAAAAGTTCAAGTATGTGTGTCACTAGCTAGCACAGAACATGTGTATGCAAGCCAGACAGACTATAAAAATGCATTGTATATACAGTTCACGTTAAGAACATCCTGATTTATGTATTTACTATTAAAAAATAAATAAAAGAATGACTTTTTACAGATAATTTTATTAATGATTATGGCACTATGAGTAGTTAAATTTATTTTACAAAATAATTTTTTTGTGCATGTGTTCTGATAGGACTTTATACTGCACTCTGTTGAGATCTGCTTGTATTTGAATAGGGTTGCAACTATGCTCAAGTTCCATGCTCGTTTTTTAAACGGAGGTTTTATGCAGGTTGCGTCCGAAGATTAATCAGGCCCAGTATGTAAATATGTTGCATCCTGTTCTATTTGTGTCAATACTAAAATTCTACACTCATCCATTCGAGTTGTTACAACCACTTCTTTGGAATTTATATCAGAGTTAATTTCTTCTTCTGATTAGAATGCCATACTAGTGATTGTGGAAAGATGCACCAAACAGAATAATTTTGTTCCCCTAAAGAGTCTTCTATCAGCTCCTCTCACAGCTCGGGCAATCTATTACCATGAGTGTCCAGCGGATATCATATCCATTTTCTACACGATTTTGAAAGGCATTTTGTGATATTCTCATAGTAAACATATATTTGCACACCGACTATCATAAACAGCACAACAGAGAAACTGAAAGAGTAAACCAGACCTTGGAGCATAATATAATTTTCAGCAAGATAACTGGGCTCAATAGCTATCGACTTCCGGAGTTTGTATACAACTATGCTCTAAACCAATCAACTAACCAAACACCATTTTTTTCCAGTTATGATTTCCTTCCAATAGCTTACCCTTTTTTTTGGATTGAATTCTCCCTGTTAGCCATTACCTATATGCATCAAACAAACCATAAGACTCATCAAGCCTTACTCTATGCTCTGCACAGGGCTCAACAGTCTTACAGATTACAAGCAGAGAAGACTCGGTCTGCACCATATACTTACAAAGTAGACCAACAACTATGGCTCTCTACAAAAACCCTTTGTTTAGAACGATCCTCGCACAAGTTTGGAGAATGCTATATTGTTACTTTTTAAATCTTAAATCAACTCTCCATTGTTAACTTAAACTTCAGTTGCCAAACTCTATATGAAAAATACATCTAGTGTTTTATTTCCAAATAAAAAATTGATAATTGATCAAAAAAATTCTAGGAATAGGAATAAAAACAACTAATATACATAAAAAAGATGACCCTATTCAAACAATCTTACAATTTGAGAAGTTTGGGAAACAATTGATATGTAAGGTAGCAGAATAACAATTTTAGATAGATAGAGCCACTGTGATAATTCTTGGCTCTAGGCAATTGATGGATACAGGAATAATAGATGAAGAGTATCCAACCCATCTCAGCACGTCTGCTGGCCCATATAAGCCTTTCACCCCCAGCCTAGCTTTGCAGGAGGAAAGTTTGTATTTCAGTGTTGTTTAGTTTAGTGGTCAGTTTTGTATGTCCTCCAACAATTCTACAGTCTCCACTCATGTGATCACAGCTTATTCTCAACTATTCTACAGTATCCTCTCCAGCTTATTTCTCCAATGATCCTGATTTATCCACCCGGGACTAACTCCTTGGTCAAGAGAAGTATGTAACTGACTGCTATTACCACCAAGGGGCCTCCTGGGAACTGTAAATCTACATTCCAAGGAGTAAATGTATCAAGCTTAGTTTCTGTCAGGTTTGAAAAGTGGTCTATAGCAACCAATAAAATTCTAGCTGTCATTTTGTAGAATGTACTAAATAAATGATAACTAGAATCTGATTGGCAACATCTCCACTTTTCAAACTAGACGGAAACTTCAGCTTGATACATTTACCCCCAAGAGTCTCCAGCCAAACCTGTGGTGAAACAGATTTGTCACAGATATGTTTGAAGAGCATTACTTGGGCAGATGTTGATGGATAGATTTACCTGGACTGGATGTTACAGGGGCTGGATGACAAAGTATTCAGCTTGGACTCTATTCAGGCCAGTGAAAGATAGAGAGGTGCAATTTTATAGAATGTTTCATTGTGTATAAATGAGCAGCTCCATATATAGCATTCATTTTTACAAAATTACAAACAAAAACATCACAAACAGTGGCAGCTTTGTGACGTTTTGAATGTTTGGCTTCTGTAACAAATATGTTTTTTTCATTACTAGACATCTACAGAATTGCTCATTGACTTTATATACGCTATATATATTCAGGATGATTGGGTGACCTGGTCTATTAGTGATTGCACCTCACAGTGAAACTTTTGCTTTTATTATAATACATTCAATCATTCACCACATGAGCTTGTTTACTGATCTCTTTTTTCTATGCTACAAATCATAAATATAAATGCTTTTTTTAAAAAAAAATCTGACCCTTTTATACAGCAGCTGTATATATCATAAAATTATTAACTAAAAACATAAAACACTTGATTTATTATATATGTTTAACCTCACAGATTGCAGCATCAAACATGTAAAGCTAGGTACACACTACACAGTTTTCATCCAATAAACGGCTAAATCAGCCGACATACGACCGCTCGTTCAAAAGTCGGGTCAGTGTGTGCAGTGACACGATGGTCGAAAGTCTGCCCAAACGGACGATTGTCGCCTCATTTGGTTGGTCGTACCGTTTAATATTTTCGTTCCAATCTCGTTTCCGTTGTGTAGTTTGTATAAACTTCCGACCGATCCACAACAGTGAGTACGAAATTACAGTCATTGCTCACGACAACATGGCTGTAAAAAGTCGCTAAAGGGACGTCCGCTCTTCCCTTTATCATCCTAAACAAGGCTAGTGTGTATGCAGTCCATGGACCAAGCGATCGGAACATTGATCGCATGTAAAATCGATCGGCATAAAAAGTTGGTAGAAAATTCTGCAGTGTGTACCCAGCTTAACTCCTACTCACAATAAGTAAACACACTAGAGGATAACAGTTTGTTTACTGTAATGCCTAGCTGTAATCATGTAAGCCACTGTAGGCACCTGTAATCCAATCTAGCCAAAACTGCATTATCCAAATTAACACACAGCTGCTGCAGTGCCACTTCTTGCCAGTAGTCGGTAATACATTGGCCTTTGTTTTTTAAGTTGCCTATTTATTGAGCAAAGGCCTACATGTTATATCTACCCTATTATATAAGTATGCACATGTTAGAAGCAATATTGCTGAAGACATAAGGTGGATCCTCTTTCTCCATGAAACTTAACTCCTGATTTTTGAATGTCAGCAATTGCTTGTATTTTGGAAACCATTTTCAGCAACACCACAATATGCCCACGGACAGAGAAAACAGGATATCTGCTATCGTTGAGTCTATTTCCTATTATAGATAAATATAAGCCATATAAACAAATCTGTCATGTCCTAGAAAGACCAAAGAATCATATTATAAAGAGTGACTCAACCATTTCAAAATCATACAACACTATGCACTGGGAATTGGAAATAGTCAGATTATACTGCAAAAC